>NW_015114219.1:185267-204351 GCF_001443285.1 Poecilia latipinna | reverse complement strand
CTCTAAATCAAGGCTAAAACCCCACCTGTTTGGAGTTACCTTCAATTACTCGTAACCAGAGCATTGATCAAACTATTTGCTGTGTATTTGTTTGATGATTTTGATGACATTGGACAAAACGTAAATGCTCATCTCATGTTCCATGAGTGATATCCATGATTTTATGACCTAAAGGACTTTGAACCGAATGTGAATGTGCTACACGAATAAACTCAACTTGCAGGAAAATCATAGCTGTTGTGCTGGGGTTTCGGCCCGCTCAGCGCCTCGTCGTGTTCTGCTTCTGCAGAATTCAGGGGAAAAAAAAAAAAAAAAAAAGCACATGACGGAGCAGCGCTAGTCCTACCGCTGTGCCGTAATGGACTGCTGATGACTACGACCTTCTGCTCAACCTGAGGAGGACACGGAGAGAGCGGCGCGGTGGGGACAGGGAGGGCTGCGCTAGTGTTTGTGCTCGACTTTACTTTAGAAACGGTGGATAAAGGAGACAGAGGACATTCAAGTCATAAAACCAAAGTAGCGATGAGAGGAAGAGGGTGGAGTGGATGGCTTTGAAGAGGAGTAAAGTACGGAGGAAGGGTCCCAGGAGAGGAGGAGAGCGATGGAGTGAGATAGAAGTAGCGAGGATAACAACAGAGGAGGAGAAGGAAGTAACTTCCGTTCCACTCGTGTGAATTAAGATGGCTCTGACTAGCTAGATACTCCACGAGTCACATTCGCTAACTCAAACTTGCATAGATTACCCTGGAAAACAAAACAAGACTTCTCCTCCCTCGTCCCTGCATAAGAAAACGGAGGAAGTTGAGCAGTTTTCATGGCGGGGATTAAGGGAGCTCAGCTAGCTGTTTGAAGCCGAGAAAAATATCTAGACGCCGAACGTTTCCTCCACTTGTCAGCAAGGGAGGAGGAGAGATGAATCGCTAGGTAACAAATGGAGACAATCCTTGGTGAAGGCAGATGAATGTGCAAACAAATCTGCTAACAAATTTAGCTCCTCCACACCTTACAGAAAGAAGTTGTGAGAGAGAGAAAAGGAGCTTATTTATCTGCTGTGCTGCTCACCTGAAAGAACAAAAAACTCACACAGCAGTACAGAGGGAGACAGTCTGAGGAAGTGAAGAGAAAGGCAAACCCGATTCTCCTCTCCATGAGGAATCTGGAATGACATGAGAGGATTTTAATAGATGGGGGGGGGAAAGCTGATTTGAATGATGGAACTGTCAGGTACAGCGCTGGTGCTGTTGGTTGCAAACAGGATAAACACTTAATGAGGCCCTGAAAAATCTTTTCTTGAATCATTTGATGAGAGAGAATGCATGAGATGTAGAGAGACTGATGCAGCAGGATGGTTCATTACAACTTCCTGTCTTAACCTTATTTTCCCCACTTTATGACAACTTCAGTTTTAAAGTGTTTCATGTGACAGACTAAAACAAACTACTGCTTATGTAAAAATGTCAACGTTGTGGCCTGTATTTATTTCCAGTTGTCTGGTAATTAGCTTAATTCAGTCTCTTCATCACCCGCTAATTGTGTATATTTCTGTGTAGAAAGTCGTATTTTTCAAGTTTTGCAGTTGTACCATTTTGTTTTTTTACCTAATGACTTATTGGTCACCCTGGATTACTCCCATTCACAACCGGTTACTTCAGGATGCCACTTCCTTAAAAAAAAGTGTGATTTATATCACCAAGTTGCACCCAGTAACAACATTTAATCATATTTTGGGATTTACTGATATTTATTAGAGTTCTCATGGAACAATGGAGAAAATAGCAAAAGTAACTTTTCCGATGATACAGTCAGTTTTGTTCTTGTTTTTCTATTCAAAAACTATCAGAAGAATTTTTTCACAATATACGATCAACGATGCAATAAATGCCCACCCCTACCCTGGATTAAGAAGTAATCTTATTGTGAGATTACTTCCTGTGAAAAAAGAAGAAGAAAGGAAGAGCATACATAATTTCTTGGGGAGCAATGAACGTTTATAAGGGCAGCCCCCGTCGGTTTTGCACACTTGAGCAAATGCAGCATTATTTTAACCCTTCACACATGCAGAGTGTTTATACGCGGAACTAAACGTGGAATTGTACACTCCAGCATGAAACTTTAGAAAGAACATCAAAGCAAAGGAGTGCATGGGGTCGACTGTGGGAACGCAGCATTACAGCTACAGTGATGATGTTCAATCACAGTTTTATCCAGACCTAAGGTACATAACTCACTTTACACTAAACATAATTTGTCACGGTAAACGTCAAACCAAAAGTCCATGAATATTTCAGGCACATAGTTTAATTTTATAGCAGAGTCAACTAACTGTTGCATTCAGTTCTTATGAAAATGTTGTATGTGTCAAACATAACTTAAAAGAAATTTGACTTTTCAATTTAACACCTAGAAATCGGACCTCTGCCTCTTTAAGAAGCTCTTCCGTTTTCCAACACTTTGTCTTCAGCTCATCATCTCAACAACTTCTCTATTAACCTTTTAATAAAGTTGTTTTTTTATACCAACGTTTCACTGAGAACTTGCTCCTATAATCAGCTCAGCTGATGTGCAGTTCCACCAGGTGTTTGCTAATTGCTGCTGGCTAGTCTGAAGGAGCTGATTGGGGCAGCTTGGAGACTGTGGCTCTGGGGAGGAGCAAACATGCATGAAAGAAAGAAGTAACACTCAGGGAGTGTTTTTGATAAATATAATTTTAACATGGTATAAATCTCTAAAACTGACATAATACTAGCCCTTCAATTGGGTTCATTGTTGTAGGATTTGATTAATTTCCATAGTGGCCCCTCTTTGAAATGCAGAATATATAAATAAAAATCATTTATTGTCAGAGAGCTTTGAAAGTTTTGCTCTAGCCCATCAGAAAATGAAAATGAAAGTAAATCTCAATAATTCACGTTGAAGTTTATGACTGTGATTTGACAAAAGTAGCACTTTCGCCAGGCCTCGAGTCTGTTTGATTACGAACACAGCCTTGTCTCGTTGATAACGGTAATTTGTAGAAGACAAATTACAGTCGACACCATTTCCTTTCCTCCTGTGATGTCACTCGTGTACTTCAAAACGAGGGCAAAACTTGTATTTTTTTCCCCTTTTAAATATAATTTTCCCTTTGCCATTTGAAAAGCGCAACAATTTCACAGAGTCGAACTGACATGCCTTAATAAAGTCAGAGAATGTCATCTTTGAACTCGGATTTTGACGGTGAGTAATGGAGACGGTCTCTGTGTGAGAGTGGCGAGTCTGAGCAGCTTGAAAAGCAACAAAGAGCCGGAGCGCGAGGGAGTCAGGGAGAGTTGAAGAGGCTCGGATCAAACGCCCCTTTCCTGCCGGGGGGAAGTGCTGACTGGCAGAAAGGAACCACCTTGGGAGGAAGTGGGTGGATCGGGGACCGGGGGAAGCATGAATGGGTGTAATGGGGAGGGTCGACACAGGGTAAAGGTGGAAACGCCGAGCGACGGCGTTTCCATGCCACAGGCGTGTTCGGAAAAACAAACATGCCACTGAATGAGAACACCAATACTCATTTGTTTCAGTTTTAGGGCTCTGCACTGCCTGTCTAAAAAAACAAAACAAAACAACAAAAAAACCCCCGGAAAACAATGTAAAAGTTGTCTGCCAGAATAATCAATACCCTTGCAGCTGCTGTCTTACCTGATCGGATGTTGCTGTTGTAGCTTTGCTACACCGTGGGGTTAGCATTCTCCTTCTCCTCTAGTTGGTTCAAGTCTTGGTTGGTGAACGTCTGTGTGGATTTTCTGTGTGTTTCACCTTGGATGTCTGAGTTTACTCTGCATCACGATCCTACAATTATCACCCAAAGACGAAGTGAACTGTCAAACTCATCAAACTGTAACGTTTGTCTCTGGTTCCTCAGTTGTTGGCTGTATGTTGTTTTTATGATGTAAAGCACTGTGACCTGACTTGTTGATGGAAAAAATACAACACAACTTGATTGATTTCCATTTACCTTGAAACTGTGCAAATTGGAATTGCACAAATGAAATAGCTTAGTGGAAACATGCCAATTGAAAAAAAAAAAACAAGTTTTTTTTTGATAAAAAAAAAATGCATTGGTCTATTTTTGTTTTTATTGCAAAACAGCAATGGAAAAACTTTTTCTGATGCTTTTCTGTAAAAAAGCAGCAACAGTTTATGTGGGCAGCGGCTCCTTGGACAGTATGCAGCTGGTGCCTCCACACCACCACATAATTCATCAAAAGTTGATATTTGTCATTCAAAAATGTTGAACCAACAGCTCTTCTGTGAAATCAGCTGTTATTTCTCCAAAATGCAGCATAAGTAGCCGCTCCCAAGTATAAGGTGTTTGTCACTCCAATACCTGAATGATGGCTGGTAGACGGTGAGCGCTAGCGCCATGTCTGAAATATGATGTCATAACTGTTTTACATCAGTCAACGACATGACTTTTAATGACTTATCGTGTGAACAAGCTTATCCATGTATGATTTTATTTGCATTATTTGATGGAAACACCGCAGTTTCAAAATTGTGGTGGTATTTTTTGTTGTTGTTGTTTTTTTTGGACATTAGCAGAATACCAGAAAAGTCTTGCGCACATTTGTAATGGAAAGGCAAAGTTTCCTGTCTCAACCGTTTGTGTGAGTTGACCCTGCGATGGACTGGCAACCTTCACCTTGCATCTGCTCTGAGTTGGGCTTCAGCCCCCATGAACAGGGTACAGAAAATGAGTGGATGGATGCCATTACTGCCAATAGAACCGGTTCTATTGGCAGTAAATTGTCACAAACTCGATCCATCCATCCACACGTCTATCCTCCGCTCTTAGCTTTGTCCAGAGGACGGCCAGGAGACTTCAGGTCAGAAGAGACATGTAATCCCTCCGGCATGTCGTGGGTCTGCCCCGGGGTCTCTCCCCTCTGCTCAACATTAAAATAAAGAAACCAAGGAGGCACGGCTGACTTATATGGATTCTCTGAATCAGTGGTTCAACTCCAAGCTCACCACTCTAAATAAATCCCTCAGCTGCTTGGGTCTCTGATTTTCTTTCCCTCCCTTCTCAGTTATCTTCCAAATCCCATGACTTGAGGTGAGGGTTGACACATCTGTACCAGTGAATTGAAAGTTTCACCTTTGGTCTCAGTTCTGTCTACACACCACAGGCTGCTGCAGCACCCTTATTATTCCAGGAGGAAGCCCCCCCATCCGCCCGTCCATCTCCTCCTCCTGCCCACTGTCACTTGTGAAAAAGTAAAAGGTATGTGAATACCTTTGCTTGAGGCAAAGACTAGCACAGATCTTTAGGTATAAATCGGAAAGAAACAGGATGATGCAAAACGTACAGCAAAAAAGTAGAAAGAAGCTCCATGTTAATCCATGTGGAAGGACATCCAGAAAGAAAACATGTAAAATGTGATCCAGTATCATTAATACTGTTAATGGATTAGAATATTATGGGAAAGTTTGGTAATGGCTGCCTAAAGATTTCATTTTTCAAAGTGTACTTTTAAACAGAAACGAATCTCAACGAACTTATTGTAATGCAAGTCTAGTGAAGTTTATTTGTATTGCATATTTCAGCAACAAGGCAATTCAAAGTGCTTTATATAATTAAAAACAATAAACAAGCAAAGAAAAAAACATTACATTGTGTTGGCATAAAAAGGTAATGAAAAATTGTGAACCACGTCGAAATTAATTTTCCAGTTATGACTAATCAAAATCAACTCTAAACAATAAGTGGGGTTTTAGCCTTGATTTAAAGAAACTCGGTGTTTCAGCAGTTTTGCAATTTTCTGGAAGATTGTTAGAACAAAAACTACATGTTGCTTCTCTATGTTTGGTTCCGGGGATACAGAGCAGAACCAGAAGACCTGAAAGGTCTGGACGGTTGATACAACAGCAGATCTTTAATGTATTTTGGTGCTAAGCCGTTCAGTGATGTCTATTCTCTGAGCGACAAGAAAGAGTAGTGATGAGACGAAGGTCAATTTCATCATCATTTTCATCATCAGTTTTATTTACAAAGCCCTTTAACAGCAGCCACAGCTGCAGAACTGAACATCAGTCAGAAATAAGATAAATGAAATCATGAGAATAAGGTGACAGAGCTAAGCACACAATGGTGAATTAAAAAATCAATTCAAAACACAATGAAATGACTCAGTTCCACAGATAAAACCAATAACAGATATTAGGCTTTATTTCAAGGCATCAAATTGCAAAATAAAATCTCTTTTTTGAGGTATATGGCATTTATGTAACAACTGAAGGAAACTTGGTGGCATTTAATAGAACAAGCAAGTAGATGTGTGCCTGGAAAATATGTAACACTGCCCCTTTAATATTATAATAGAACACACTTTTACCACTCATTGATAAAGCTACAAATCGGTATCGTGTGAAATGCATATCAAGCTTTGCAAAAATCATAAATCGGCCACAAACGTCCGATTGGTGCACCTACATTCTTCAGTAAGTTAATTTAAAAGTATCTTAATGTTACTTAGGGCTCTTTTAGAGCAGTGAAAATTATCTATAAAATTTGAAAAACAGTCGTAGAGTAATATACAGGAAACCAACAGACAATTAGCCAAAACCTGGTGATGGTGCTTTCCTGAAAAAGTAGGGAAACGGTGCAAAGATCCCTTAATTTGCACAGAGGCTTGACTTTCTCAGCCAGTTTTCGAGGGATCCCAATGAAGATCAATGCTTAATTTACCCTGACTCCTGTGCTCACTCGCTGCACCCTGATGTAAGATGCCAGCATTATAGTGAGGCGACTGGGCAGCAGCTGAGCTGCTGGCGCTTGTTAATCCAGTAATTAACTTGATAACAGACCCAAATGAAGCTTGTCTGTTGTCTGGTCTCTGTGCTCTCCACAAAGGCTGCCTGTACTCAATTAAAGATTGCTTGTAGGAGGGAGAACTCCACTTCAGCAGTGATAGCTCTTCTTTCGAGTGGACTGTATCAGCTAGCTAATATCAGGAGTAGAGCTACGTGTTTTTTATAGTGCAGCGTGACGCCCCGTTCACATGGAGCCGCTCTTTAGTTAAACTGTGACAGTTGTGATCCAGCTGCTCATTTATGACGCCACTGACCAGAGTCTCTCACACTCGTACTTTTAGAAACCAATGAAACTTTCCTGTAACCCTAACCCACCGCTTCGGTGAGACGTACTCCGCATGCTCAGAGCTCACTATAGAGTTTATTCTACAAAACATCTGGCAGGTACCAACGTAAACGGTGGCGGATAGCGTTGTGCTGTGTTGTGCTACTTGACCTGTTCAGCTTAATATAACACCTGATAAGAAATATATGGCTTCATGAGCACTTTGTTCATGGGAAACTGAGACACGTTACTGTTTGCAAAGTGATGTGGAAGCTGAGCGTCAAAAGCGCATACGTGTTTGATGACATGCTAATATCACAGTGCCATCTAGTGGCTTGGCATGACGGCTACAGCTGAATCAAGCTGTCTTGGCGGTGCCGTCTAAACGTGGAACTTTTTCCCCAATAAACATCCAAAAATACCGGCAGTTTCCAGGCAGCAGTCTTGTGTAAATGTAGCCTTAAACATAGCAACACGAGTTGCGAGTTAATATGTTGGCACGTAAATGTTACATGTCCACAGGTGATGTCAGAGTGTCCCTTTTTCAAACGACTCCCTGTGGTGCAATGAAGGAACTGCCAGGAGCCCATCAGGATGCATTTAGAAACTTCCTCAGACTTCCAAGATGGACGTCTGCAAGTCAAATGTTTGTCATGAGCAACATCTAACTGATGAACATCTAACGAACTGATGTGCTGTTTGATTGTGTCAAAGAACTTAATAGTAAACGCTCTGTCAGCTGTAACCTATAGCAGCACAGGATTTATCTCAAGCCTCTTTCTTTTTACAGTTTTTCTCTTTGGTACAACAGTTGCCAGTTTACATCCTGGTAATGTTTTGTGATCCACAACAGGATTCTCATGGGGTTCCTCTCAACCAACTCCTCACTGAATGTTTTCCTTAACGAGGCGATCTCATGTTCTCATTTCTACTTTTGTTTTTGTTTAGTTTTTTCTTTGTGCTCTGCTTTCTTTATCACAATGACACAGTATGCCCCAAAATTATAGTAAAAGCGTAAGTTTAGTCCAATCTCTTTCCGTTGATTTCTCATAATTACAATTTAAAAAACTTTAACCGTATGGTTTACAACAGAGCACACTGTTATTTTGACTAATCGATTTGACTGTGTTATCCGAACACAATGAAACAAGGACTTATCATTCTGAGGCACTGATATGTTCGCTGATACAGATATTTAATTTTGAGAAAGAAACTGGATTCTGCAGGTAATCCACACTGCTTTATTTTGAGAAACGCACTTACTGTTTGGCAAATGTCTAAAATGATCTGAGAAATGAACCGAAGCAGCTCAGAAAAACGGTAAACGTTGGAATAACAGTTTGTGATGGACTGTGTTTCTCTTCCTCACCTGACGATTCATTTCATTCTGTACTTTTAAATGACATGGATGACTTCTTGTGTGGAAATCAAAACTTCTCTGTTGCCGGTGGGAAACGCTGGTTTTTAATCCGACGGCCCTAACATGAAGTTTTGAGAATCATGGAGTCAGGACCCTGGCAGAGAGAGGGAGGCAGGGGGGAGGAAAGGAACGGCAGAGACAGTAAACGAAATGGCTATTATACATTTTTTATTACATTTCCAGGCACTAAGTCACATCAAAGCCTCTCAGAGATAGAGAGGAGGGGGAAGGGATGGAGAGACAGGGTGAAGCAGATGCAGGATGTTCTAATTAACTTCACAGTCGCTCTCCCTCTCTCTCTCTCTTCTCCCATCCCTCTCTCACGCAGTCATCCTCAATGCATCCGAGTGTCTCTCAATCCAGCCCACTGTCTATGCATGAGCCTTGTAAATTCATCACAACACCCCCCATGTACAGGGGGAAGAAAGGCAAAGAGAAAAAAAAAGTTGCAAGCCTGTTATATGGCGATGCAACTGGTGTGGGGGGGAGGCGATCAAACGGGGGAAGAAAAAAAAAAACATGGAGGAGCCCTCAAGGGAGAGGAGGTGGAGTGGGATGGAGTGGAGGGGTGGGCAGGAAGGGAGCATCAGAAAGACGGGGAGAGGAGCCCCGAGGTGTTGCTGCTGCCACGCCTCGCCAGGAGAGAAGAGAGAGAACATACCCAGCCCTCTCCTCCCTCCACCGTCTCATGGTGCGTTCAGGAAAAATCTGAAGAAACTCTTCCTCTGTCCTCTGAACTTTGGCAGCGCCTTCAAGTTCTTGTTACCCAGCTGGGAAGATGTCAAACGGAGCGAGTTCACGTGTTCTTCCCGTTGACGCGGACACAAGAAACTCAGCCAAGTGTTTTAGATCTGAAGTGATCCGAGTAACATGAAAGTGGGGGGGGAGGGGTAGTTAGCTTATGGAGCCCGCTTTCCCACAGTGGTCCTGAAGGCAGCATCTCATCCTGTTTGACGTCCCCGATTCCCGCTCGGTGAGTCAACAGGATGTCGAGAGCAGTCCTCACATTGAGCAAATTGTACGCCAGCCCTGTCATCTCAAAAACATCTCTGAGCTGTTAGGGTTCTGGCAGAATGCTGACGGAAATTAGCTAAAGAGAGAGAAGTAATCTGCACAGAAGTGCATCCGGCTGCTTGGAACATAGAGAAGAAATGTGACTAATCATTTTGAAAAGTAATCGCTGCCTCTTGATTTCACTTTTGATCTGCTCTAAAGACCAGCCGATAATGTACTAATCAAAGGGAGACATGTTTCCAGCCTACTTTTGCTTGAATCTACATCGATTACATACAGAGACGCGGGAAAGTATCTACACAATCTAAATGTTAATGGGTTTTACTGGGATTTTATGTGATAAGCCAACACAAAGTAGCTCACAGTTTGGAACAATGAAGAAATGATGCAGATTTTGAAATAAAAGGACCAACAAGATGCTGGGAATTTTGGTATCAGTCCAATATGAAGTAAATACAGGGCTGGTATCATCGATACCAACTCCAAAACCAATAGTTTTTTCTTGAAAAGTCGTTTCATTTAATAATTTGGTGACTTGACTTCACTTAGTTAATTCTGATTAGAATTAAGGATGCATCGATATGAAAACTTGACCTGATATCAACGTCCACCATTAAAATTCCTGTTATAGCGGACAATTCACTGCTTTAATATCATTGATCCGATATTGAAAATATTGACCCCAATATTGAAAGAAATTCTGCATTGAGTATTGGTGACAATGTTCTGGATCTGTAAGGGCAGGTCGGATTTATTCAGTCTAATTTTACACTTTTTCTTTGAGGAACATCATACATTATTCTTTATTTTACATTATGTTTAGGATTTCTAATTGCACTTTCTGAGCCATTTGACAGAAGGTTTGTTGTTTATTGTTTATATGTTGGACCAAGATAATCAACTTATTGTTTTTGTCAGTTTAATTTCTTCATTTATTTTACATCGGTGGTTTTACTTCTAACTGCACTGACTGAACAAGTTAAACTTATTTTAAAATGTTTTACTGAACTAGTGAAGCTATTGGTGTATTTAAATGTGATTTACTGGTGCAAAGGTATTAAATAAATGTGTAGTTCAGTACATTTATGTCTGTGTTTTAGTAAAAGAAATATCTTAAGTCAATTCGGCTGTTTTTCTGAATCAGGTCGGTATCAGCCGATACTAATCCTCAGATATCAATATCGTATTGTTGAAAGTGAAAAAACCTGATTGGTGCATCTCTAGTAACAATCCAATACCATTACTCACTTTGGTATCAATATCAATATTTGGATTATATGCCCAGTCCTACCAAGAGGCCCAACTCTGATCTGACAATCTGTGAATGGGACATTTATGAGACTGTAGCAAAAATAAAGCAATTATTTTTTTAAAAAAACCACCTATATAGATTTTGGCACACACCCTATAAGGTTACAGTAAACATTTTAGTTAGTTGAGACCAAATCTTAACTTTTTCCCAAATGCACTCCACATTTTAAAGATTTTTATTGGTCAAAATGTATCGTTTTCCTTTCAGTGTTCATTTGCTTCTGCACTACTTTGTATCGGTCCACCACATAAAATCCTTAAATAGTGCGCTCAGGTTTGCGGTCGTAACATGACAGGATATGGAAAAGTTCAAGAAGTGTGGGCACTTCGGCAAAGCGGTGCCCAAAGCATGAAAACCTGAAACCAAACCAATAAGCTGAGTAAATTCAAGTACACAATTTAATAAGCCATGAAGCAGATTGCGAGAAGGTCTATAAAAGCCGCTGTGATCAGCTGCCAGATTGGTCCCAGTTCTCTCTCTGCCTTTTGAATGTCATTCTTTCGGTATTGATCCACGCTGTTTCCAAATGATTTTGTTGTTGTTGTTGTTTTCAAAGACATGAAATTCAAAGGATAATTTGAAACCAAACCCAGGAGTGTAAATTCTCCATGCGGTGATCCATCACATTTCAGAAGCTTCAAAGGACAAGAGCGAAACACAGACGGTGATTCCAGATAAGAAGATCTATCACACAAAATTAGTTTTAGTGTTTTACGCATCAGGACCTAATGAAGGTTAATAAATATGACTGCAGATTGCAGAGTCTCAGTATTCGTTGAACAAAAACAAAGTATAACTTTGCAGCATCTGTCCAGTTTTAGCAGGGAAAGAATCAGCCACATGTTTCTGGATGCACTTATTTAATTTATCAACTAATGATGAACATTTCCTCTTGCTTGGTTATCTCATTTCCTGTTTTTATTTTGGCAATTATTCAGTTTCATTACAAATCACGCAACTTCCTGCCCTTAAAGGGGCAGTTTTATGTTTTCCAGCCACATGGGGCCATTTCATAGCACAATCAAGTAACTCTTACCTTCAGTTGTTATAAAGATGTTTATATATCAAATTTGACATAAAAGAAATTTGACTTCAGAATGTAATGCCTTGAAATCTTTAAAAAATATCCTGTGCTTTCTGAAACTCCAGCCTCAGGAAGTCATCACAACGTCGCTCCTCTGTTAACCCTTTAATAATGTTTTTACCAGTCAATCTCACTTAACACCGCCCCTTTAAGTTTCTATTGTTTATGATAACTCCATTCTTCCCCTTTATGCTCATACACATCATCTTGTCTTCACTTTATTCATGTGTAAAGATCCAGTTGTGTTGCTTAGACTGCAACAGTTCACTAGTCTTTATTTCAGTAAGTCCTGAATGACAGACTGTGAATTGTACAGAGCTGTACATTGTGATATATCTATAGCAACCTCATATGTGGTTTAAGTGAATTAAATTGTGTCTGACTCGAGTTTTTGATTTGAGTATTTCTGGGCTCCAGATTGATAGTTTTTGCTGACGTGTGGTAACTGGTGATTTGCATTATGACCAAACCTTCATGCCTGCTGTCAAACACAGTAAGGTGACCATTTGGGCCTCATTTGACCAACTGGGCACCAGGAAAAAAAAGACTAAAGAAATAGCATGAAGGTGTTCCAATGTCATAGTCAAATTTCAGAACTCAACCAAATTGATGTCCTGTGGTTTTGGGCTGGATTAAGGTATTTGTAGGATTGGAAAGGCTCAGAGTCAAATATATTACAAAATCTTAGCATGTATTTTTGGTCTAGTTTCTAATGCTAATAGAAACTATTTGCATTAGTAAGTTTTGTCTTCGCTGAAAAAACACAAAACTGACAGGTGACTTTGCTGCAAGATATAGGAGCTTCTACTTTTCCATCAATATTAAGCAACTACTGACTTAAAATATGTTCCACTGGCAGATTATTTCACTTAAAATGTGGGGAAAATGTCTTGTTATAAGTGGAAAAAATCTGCCAGTGGAACTTTTTCATCTATATTAAGGAATTATTGACTTAAACCAAGCTCCTGTTTCTTACTTGTAAATTAGTTTTGTCTTATTTCTAAATTACAAAGATGTTTGAACTAGGAACCAGCAGGCGTGTTGCAATAAGCACTAAACAAATTAATCACATGATAAATTAAAACAAGCTCAATCATTTCCATTTGAATGATTAAATTTTTTTCTCTTTTTTTCTTTTTATACCAAAAACTGGATGATTAAAAGTCTCCAGTCTGGTGTTTTGGTCTCAACTAGAGCCTATTTTTGAAGGACAATTTTGTTTACAGACACTTTATAATAATTCATTTTATTCGGTTTTTATGTTGTTTTGTTTATTTATTTTGCATATGTAAAATAGTTTCCACTTCCCGTGTTAAATGTTCATGACAATGTAAAGTCAGTCTCCAAACAGCAATATTATAATTTATCTCAATAACTTCTGGAATAATTTATCGTCCTGCAAAATTTGTTATCATGACAGGTCTGGAAAGTAGACAAAAACACTTGGCAAGGTTCTGTGTTTTTCATCATAACTTTGAGCTAAAATAATCGTCGCTTATCGTCTGGCTCCTTCTGAGATCACAGCAACTACGAAGCTGTTATGGCCTCAGCTGAACTGATTGTTTCTACAGGTATCAACACACGTCTAAATGTTTCTCTTTAAAGTCATGATCTCTCTCTTTCTGCCGCCTGAAACTCAGAAACCTTCTGAGTTTAGAGGGAATGCATGTGGCGCTAACTTTGAGTTACGACATCTGCTGTGGTGTCATTTAATGTTTCATAAGCGAAAGGTTTGCTTTTGATTTGTGGCAAAGCGCTCCTCAATGGTCCATGTCTGATGACATTGTGATGTTTCTCTTCTGGTTGGTGGTTAGACGTGTGAAGGGAGGCTCACTGAGACGAGCTGATAGACACAAACACCCGGCACCATCAAAGAAAAGGCAAAAAAAAAAATCTTTTGGCTACAATTTGTTTAATAACTGTGCTTTGTTTTCACGTCTGAGCTAATCTTCCAGTAAGACATATTTTTTATTTTGCCTCTCTGAGCCTGTTTGTACAAACCATAACCCGGTCAATCCAGCATGTCTGCTGTTTGCTTCTGTTGAAGGTGAAAATCCTTCCAGCCCAGAGAGAGAACACAACGTACTGAGAAACTACTTCTCCTCATTCCAAAACTGTCTTATTAAAGGGGCAGTATTATGGAAAATTTACATCTTTGAGCTTTACACCATGTTTTAATGATGTTCTCTTATCAAAAACATACATGGAGTGCTGCCTGGATTATTTCAAGCATGTTTGAGAAATCTTTTAATCTCCCATGGCAACCATTCAGCTGTGAAAACGCCTGAGTAGACGTAGCCCCGCCTTTGAGGACGAAGCTCCTCCTCAAAGCTTCCAAGCTTCCACTTAACAGAGCATCCCCCTCCCCTCAGCTCCTTCAGACTAGTCAGAAGCAATTAGCAAACACCTGGTGGAACTGAGCATCAGCTGAGCTCATTATAGCAGCTACTTCTCAGTAAAATCCTGGAAAAATCATTGCTAAAGGGTTAATAGAGGAGCTATGTTGTGACGACTTCCTGAAGGTGGAGAAAGAACAGACGTTTTTAAAGAGACAGAGACCCAATTGTAAGGTGTTAAGTTATGAAGCTACATTTCTGTTCAGTCATATTTGATATATACAGCATTTTATTAACAACTGAAGGATCTTAGCTACTTGATTGGCACCAAGAGCCTGGAAAATACATAATACTGCCACTTTAACACTTGTGTGGTTTACTTTGTGTGGAATGAAATACTCATACAGCTCCAGCTGTGTGAAATTGTGATAGCTTTAGTAATGTCCAATACGTTGCATGACAAGCATATATTTTAATTTTATTCTAATTTGATAGCCAATAGAAACCAGTTGATCTGCAATAAATATGAGAACTTCTAAAAAAATATTTTTGTCTATTTTTCTACCATTATGTATGTAAAAAAATAACATTTTATATTTTAGTGTAAAGTGTTTCCTTTTTGTATTTCCTTCTGTTTACTACCATATAATTGTTAATGCAGTATATTCAGTTTTATATAAAACATTTGAAGACATTGTAAAGCCTCACTAAGAGGACATCAAAAATGCTTTTACAGATCTAAACAGGTTTTATAAGCAATGCAATTGTTTCTGTACTTGGTAATTAGCTACTAAATTACTTTAATAAAATAACTCGCCCAACATGCCTCATCTTGCACAACACAATGCAGTTTGTTTTAAAACAATCCATTCTATTCTCATTTTTTGCTCTAACTTCAATCCTGCTTTTAACTTCTGCACAAGCCAACATAAAGAAATCATAAATGTATTCATATTCCTTTAATGGAGGGAATCTTCCAAGGCTCCATTTACGTCCTCTTTTGTGGAGAAGCTATCAACTTAAATGGTACTTTCACGTGACGATAAGGCTGTTAAAGTTGCTAAGATGTCCTTAATCTATAAACTTAAAGAATCCTTTCAAGCTACACACAGAGCTGAGATAGAAGATAGATGAATGGAAACGAGGGCAAAGCAGATCCGTTTTTATCTAACATGTAGTAAAACGGAGGCCGTGCAGACAGCCTTGCAGATAGTTTTTCATGCATAAATAATGAAGAACCATGAGATGTCCTTTGTGAGGCTCTGTATTAACATCTGCTGAAAAACATTTGAAGTGACAGAGTTTCAAATGTGACAAACTACTCAGAAATGTTTGACTTACGGAATCTTCACCTGAAATCTACCATGGACTTTGGTTTTGGGTTAACTTTGGGTTTGAAGTTATTATCAGTTATAGTGAACATATCTGTAGTAGACAGACGTTATATAGCTGTGAGTTTGTAGAAACAAACAGCTACTGAGCCCAAGACCCTCGTTTTAGCCAATTTATGAAATCTATTTATGACATGCACGATTTTTTATTTTATTTTTTACTTTCTTAGTTTTAAATTGTAAAAATGGAGGGTTTCATAGGACCAGCTGCTGGTCCTCAACTGCTCTGTGGATTTCTATACTTCTCTCCACACTGTGATATGACCTCTGTCTGCAATAAATAACTTAATGGTGACTGAACATAACTGTACAAAATAGTGGGAGGCCAGCAGATAAGCTGGTAGAAGAACCCACATCCTGCTAAGTTTGACTCGTTTTGTTCTGCTAGCTGTCCACCGCTCTGCTCCAACAGGACTAATGCTAATAACTCAAAAAAAAAAAAAAAAAAAAAATTCAACCTATCTTGATTAACAATGACCCGGGTAGCAGAAGGAGGCTGATGGGGTCAATCAGGGTTCTGTTGGACTTTCCCACCGCTCGGTTTTTGTGCTGCAGACATTTTCTGCTGCACACCTCACAAATCTGCTTTGCTATTTTCAGTTTCAGTTCAGCACCAGCTAAAAGACAAGAAAAAAAAAAAAACTTCCTCGTTACAACGAATATGTATTTCTGTTTACTATTGTCGGACCCTCTGGCTCAGTTGCTATCTTCCTATGCCCCCGTACCAACTGGGTCACCGCAGAGAAGATGTTTGGGAACTTTGCCTCTTCATTCACCCTCAGGCAGCAGAGGCTCACAAAAAAAAGTTAGTTTCATCCGAGCACCGTCTTGCTTTCACCTTTCACACTCTTTGATTTTCTTTTTCCAGTTGTTGGATGGTATCTTTTAACAGCAGCCAGTCAGACAACTCGTCAGACTCCATTTTTATTTTTTATTTTTTCCCCAAATAAAGACGAGCACAGCAGCGATCTCAACTGCCCACAGTGGACAACTTATTAGCGCGGATAATGAAAGAACACGGGACATGACAGCTTGAAGCAAAGTGGTTCATCTTCCCCGCAAAGATTACGCTCACAGCCCCGGCAAATGGTAATTGGCAGCGCAACCTTGGGTGCAGGGGAGAAAAAACAGCCCTACGTTGTTCGCATGATTTATAATTAGTTTTTATTTTGTTGCCATCTCGGAATTAGACTGGCAGGATAATGAATAATTTAGGTTGTCACGTAATCCTGATGATCCCCGCTGGCTTGCTAAATCTATAAAAGCTTCAAAAACAAGGCCAAACGCTGAGAGAGCGTCTAATAAAATTTGCTATTCTTTTTGATTTGGTACGTTTTTTTTTTTTTATTTAATTTTTTTATTTATTTCAGTAAACCTCCAGACCTCAGCCATGAGTTGGCTGTTCAATCAATGGGATGCTGTCTGAAATAAATAATCTCTGACGAGTCAAGTAGACTTGTGATGAACCGATGACCAGCCGAAGACGCGCTGTTGAAAGCCAACAAGTGTTGCCTCCCCTGCTTGGAAAACGAGTCACTGACTCAAGAAATGATCCAAAACTCATTTTATAAGGGGATCTGTACGGCCGCGTCCACGGCTTAAAGTTGTTTTTCCCTGTGAATCTTGCAAATTTATTCCATAAATTATTGCCACTCACTTTACTTTTGCTGACAGGTTGGCAAGTTTCTTGTTTACATTCGAAACAAGCGGGATAATGTATTCCTTTTTAAACTGCAGACCACAGATCTCCGTTTTTTTCTACTTGTTTTCTTTCTTTCTTGTTTTTTTTTTTTCTCTTATTTTTCGAGCTGGTATCAACTCGACAACATCCAAAATTTAGATCCGAGTGAAAAGAGCGGTATTCTCCGATGCAGAGATGATTTAAAATGGATGGATGTTGTTGAGTCTGTATATTAGAAAGGCAACATCGGATTGTGCGAGCGTTGTGCTCAAACTGTCAAGTCTTACCTCCAATAAAGCGCCGTTCTGCCTTTGACTAGTCCGGGCGCGGAGCGGCGCTGTCAATACGCGTCACAGACGAGCCCATTAGCTCACTGCCGCTGTCAGCCGGAGGACCGCGCTCGGCCTTCAGAGCTACGCAAAGGACGTTGTTATCTTTAAGTAATCTGACAGATTCACTTCTGGCTCTGGAGAAAAAACAGGTGCGAGTTTGTAATGTATCTGAAACGCTCTGACCTTGGTGTGAATGTCCCAGCTGTGGGATGCGTTGGTTTAAAAAAAAAAAAACCCAGGCAGTCCGTGCTAATATTTCTGAAACAAAAAAAATGTATAAGCAAAAAGCTGTATCTTGGTTTTAGAGCTGCAGTTTATAACTTTTATAAAAAAGAAAGATCAGTTTTTCACATATTTGTTGGAACTGTCACCGTGTTGTGAAAGTTTATGAGACAGTTAATCTGTGAAAACACAGATTTCCTCCGCTCCTGAACTCACCACTACAAACTACTGCAAATTATAGTCAGGGATAAATAGCATTAGCATAGTGTGGTATTTCTTTGTACAGTGATATATAGTGCAGCACTGGCATAGATTGGTAAAGCAAAGAGAAATGCTAAAGTCTTTGAAAAGAAGAAGGAAAAAAATAAATCTTTGGCCTGAAACTTTAAAGTGAAGGTGATATTAATTCCTTCTGCCGCTCGCTGTTTTCTCTCAGAGCTCCCCGCTGCCTCATTTCTCTGCTGGATATAGCTGCACATACACCCATCATACACACCACAAAGCCAAATATTCAGAACAAGGGGGGGGGGAGGGGGGGGGGGGGACTTGTCTCTAAAGAATGCCTAATTGGGTTTTATTGACTTTAGCGCCAGCAACAGATATTTTCTGATAGTGTAATGACAGAAGATTAGCTCGTGGAGCGAGGCTGGGTAATAACAGCTGAGGTGGAGAACGGCAACACAAAAAGCCATCACATCAGATAAGCACTGTAAGCAATGTGATTATGTGGATAGTAGTGTAATCTGAGCCCTATTAATATGTTTAATTGTAGCCATTGGAAGCAGCCCTGCAGCTCCGCAGCGTCTTGGCAGTCGAGGCGCAGCGTTATTCCATAAAGAGCTAAGCTAAACTCTCAGTAGAAAGACAACCATTATAACACTCTTAGGTGCATATTGGCATAATAATAAAACATACATTAGGATGGAATTTAAAATTCGATTGGATGCAGCTGGAAGGTCAGAAACCTGGAATATGAAGAGTTATCTCATCCCGCCTCACTCCTGACAAACTGAGTAACTCCTTTCAGGAAAAGCTGCCCCCTTTCTTCCTCTTCTCCTTGTCACTGTTTTGGCTAACACCTCTCTCTTTCTCCTCTTTTTTTTTTTTTTTTTTTTTTTTTTTTTTTAAATCTCCTTTCTTTTTTTTCTTTTGTTCCTTCCTTTTCTTCACCCCCCTACCAAGCCCCA
>NW_015114219.1:171816-182192 GCF_001443285.1 Poecilia latipinna | reverse complement strand
TTCGGAAAAACCCCCCCCTTTTTTCCCCTTCTTCTTTTTCCTTTTTTTGGTCACCCCCCTCTTTTTTCCCTCTTTTTTTTTTTTTTTTTTTTTTTTTTTTAGATTTACAGCCTTCTTCCTCTTCTTTTTTCCCCTCGATCTTCTTGCACACCTGAATACCCCGTCCTCCCCTCCTCTGATGCGGTCTCTCTGTCATCAGGCATTGGTGAGGACAACGAGCCTGTCTCGACTTCAAACACCTCCGTGTGTATTTGTTTCCACTCTGCCTCCACCGGCAGGGAAGCAGAGCCCCAGAAATCAAATCTTTTCTCCCCCCCCCCATCTCCTCCACCCCAACACTCCAAGTCTCTCCTGCGACTGATCTTCTTCCCTCTTCGATCGCTCCTCCTCTGCATCCTCACTTCTTTCTCTTTGTCTTTGTTTTAAGAACTGCTTTCTGTTCGTCTGCCTGATTTGTTTTGGTTCCATGTGGCGGTCGCTTACCCCAAAAACTAAACCACAAGAAAGTTTGGGAAAAGATGTGAAAGCTGCATAAATTACAGCGGGTTAAAAGTCACTCCATAGGAACCCTGAAGAGAAAGTGTTCTTGTTCAACACTCCCTCGTTGTTTACATCAGACATGCACCAGCTTGGCAGGCTTTGTAAGCCCTTTGCATGTTTCAGGGTCCTACTAGAGCGCAAAGAGAGGCAGTGATGCAACAGGAGGAAAGCGTACGCAGGATGACTCGACCCTTCCAGCTACTCCTGGCGTCTCCAGTTGAACAAACGCAAAGTGTTTGGACGAGCCTGAAAAGCTCATTGTGTGTGAGGAGGAGTGAAAACATCAGTGAGGGATCGTTTGGAAGATGAAGGGTTGCGTTGCGTTGACGTTGGTATCGGCCACGTTGGTCTCGTCATTAAAACTGTTCCAAAAATAATAACCGATGTTGTTGCTGTGTTTGCGTTTGGGAGGACGAAGGAAGGGTACAACTTGGCCATTGAGGTTTGGGATGGTGAAAATACAAGGCTTCTGGAGCAAAGGAGCCACGTCACCTGCACCATTACAAATGTGTGCAAATCTTTGTCTATGGTATTCCCATAATGTAAAAAAAAACAACTATTTTGTAAGAAGCAACAGAAGTGGTAAAGTTTAAAAATTATTTCATAAACAAAACAAAAAAATGGCAAAGTGGAGCAAACCATTGTATTCAAGCCCTCTTTAATTTGATACCACCAAATAAAAACCAATTGCCATGTATAATTTTCTATGTTGTGTTTTTTTTTTTTATGACATAACATCTAAACCAAATCTTCAAAACCCTGTGGTTCAACGGGCATAAATACTTCTGGAAGATACTTTAAATGCCTCTGAAAGTCAACAATTACACTCAGATTACAAATTGAGGACATTGTTCCCATACTTTGTTTTTTTTTTTGTTTTTTCCCCCATAAATATCAGTTTATATAGAAGCTTAAAAGGCAGAGAGGAGTGTGTGAACACAAGCGCACATTTCATAAACGTGTTTATAAAACCTCGCCCCTCTAATTATTTCTTTGTTTACACAGACAACTGCAGCATTAAGGCGATGGGAGGGGCGCGCAGTATCTTTCCTGTGATCTGTCTTTCCCTGACAAGTGGCTGTGTTTTGCCAACCTGCACCAAGTTCTCTTGTCTGAGAGCGAGAGATGAAGGGGCTCTTAACATGCGAGCGGCTTTGGTAAAGATATACACATCTCCCTCCCAAGTAAGGAGAAAGCAGAGCGACGCTTCTGTCTCGCACGGCTCGGTTTACGTCTTATTAGCTAAGAGCACATTTACAACTTTTCCTGTTGCAAGTTTTCCTTTTCAGGTGTGTTTGTGCTTGGAGCTCAAGATGGTGATTTTTTTTTTCTGTCTCAAGTTTTATCACCAAACATGTCACTGCTTAGCCTCTAAAGAAATCCCCTAAAACTACAAATGATCTCAGAGAGAAGAGAATAAACCTTTACCAGAGCCGAGTTCAGTGGCTGAACATCCAGTAGATACAAGTTATTGATTTAATATAGTGAAGAAATTTGCAAACTTTACCTGATGATTTGTACTTGCAGAAAAGGAAAAAGACACATTGAAACTTTCATGTTCTTACCAGAGACACTTTATGCTCACAAACAACACTCGCGGTCCCTTCAGTGGCCTGGCTAAAATATCTGCTGTTGACATGGCGTATACTCTGTGGTGTCCTTGTTCCGTTGGGTTGTTTATTTCCTTGCTTAATTTGTTTCATAAGTTTTATGCAAACACTATTTGGGCAGCAGGATATGTGGGGAAAGTGAGAGCGCTCACTCTTCTGTATAAGGGCTCACGTCTTCCTATGACATATTAATGTTAAAACGGCATAATCCCTTTGACTTTTGACAAAAACTGTTTTGTTGCTATATATAACCCTATTAATTTTCTGTGTGCAACAATTCACTCTGCTCTGCACTGACAGACGGCGTTTCAGGTTCAGAGGCATTTTTTGCATCAGAAAATTGTGTTGTACTTGTGTATCTTCCTTTAACAGAAGTGTCTTTAAATAGGAAGGCCGTCTTATGATTTATTTATATGCTATAGTTTAACGTTTCCTGCCTCTAAAGTGAGATGGATTTTGCCGTTTTGGCTTCTCCAGACAACTTCAAAGCTGTCGTTAGGGAACTGAAAAAATAATTTGTATGCAAAAGTAGTTCTCTTTTGTTCTAAAGTAAAATGTTTTCAGATTATTCCCAAAACCTTCAAGCTGCACAAAGAGGGAGAACCAAATCCCACAATAAAAAAAAACAAACAAAAATTGATAATTTCTGGCTTTTGCTACATCGGATTTGGCTTCAAAGACTTTGGTTTCGTATAACATAAATATGAATTACTTACAAAACTTAGTAAACATTTTTTTTTACATTAACTTTATTATATTTTACACAATTTTAGTGCTGTCCAACCAGCAGCGTCAGAAATGACATTTTCCAAATCATTTTACGTTTATGGTTTTAAATCTGAACCAAAGGACATGAAACCAGGTTCATATCTGTAAGATATTTATTACAGCAACATAAAACAAGCCACTCATCATCTTTGCTTTTTATTATTATTTATTAAAACACAAAAACACAAAGTCATAAAATCAACATATAGTCAGAAATTGAGAAACCAGTAGTAAACGTCACATTTTGTTGAGTGCCATCATAAAAATCATCGTTAGACATCAAATATGTTGATAAATGTTCCGTTTATTATGGTTCAAAAGCAACAGGTAGGATTTTAGCCTCGATTTGAAGGAACTCAGAGTTTTGTCTCTCTTCTGGAAGTTTGTTCCAGATTTTTGGTGCATAGAAGCTGAAATGCTGCTTCTCCATGTTTGGTTCTGGGGACACAGAGCAGAACATTCAGGTGCCAAGCCCCCCCCTCCCGCTTCTCTCCAAAAAAAACAAAAAAAACAAATGTTCCCCCTGAAATGTGGTGGAGGATAAATAGGAAGTCACATAAAAAGGAAATATTAAGCTAAGCTTATACAGCGTACAGTGAGCTCCCTGAGCAATCTTTCAGCAGGTTTGTGCTGTGTGGAGGCAGAACGTAAACTAACAAATAGTGTATAGCTGCTCTGCTTTATTATTTCCCCTTTGAAAATAATAAAAATGCCTCCTTTCACAGACAATACGGATGCATGACGCAGCTCCACAATGTTCCCTGCGCTTCGTAGGTGGGCAGATTCTCATTTCTGTGTTAAAATCACGTATTCCATTCTTGTTTCTCTTCTATTTGATTTTAATTTGAATCATGTGGGGGTTCTAGTTTGGCAGCTATTGTACTGCATTTAGTCTCTATGGAAACAAACAGCACGGTATGTGACCTGTTTTGTGTTATTACAATGACAAAATTAGAATAAAACATTATCATAGAAAGGAGATGCTAAGCAGAGAAATCTCATTTTCACCTAATAAGCATGCACGGCTCCCTGTAATCTGCCAGCATTGAATCGACCACAACCTCTTGACTCTTTTTTTCTTTTTCACAAACTCCCACAGCTTGTAATTTATTTTGGAGGCTGTGTTTATAACAGAGGGATTATGTGACTTCTAAAATGAGAAAAATTTCTGTTGGGATAAGCCCTATTTTTTATTATTACTATGTTTTTAGCTTCTTTTTTTTTTTTTTTTTTTTTTTTACTTTTGATTACAGTCAGTGAAATTACTTCTCTGGATTAACTCTGTATTCAAACCAACTCTCTTTGGTAAGCTTTAGTCAAACTTAGTTAATTTGTCTAAAAGGTTTGATTGGATCGGGGAGGTGTGAACGCATGTTGTTGGAGCATGCTGCAAAAGCAGAAAGTGGGCTATTATGCAGGGTATTCTGGGTAAATACAACCAAAACAAACCCGCATGTTTGCGATATTTTGTATCAGATGGATACAAAATATTGATAATATTGATACCAAGTCAATATCGATAGTAGCATGGTGAGATTGACATCTTAGTTTCAGAACATCTCTTGAAATTTCATTTTTGTAGTGTAACCTTTCAACTCTAGATTAAAAAAAGAATAATAAAAAGATTTAGTTAAGATTTAAGTGATAAGATTTACCCTTTATTCAGGAATAAATCCACACATTTGTTCTGTTTGTCATGCTAATGTTATTAATGTATTTTGGAGACACCTATAAACTTTTTCCATCTTAAGTTTCAAATTCAAATTCCATCTTAAGTCTTAACATTTGACGATATGTTGAACTTCAGTCATAAAATCTGATGCTACTCCATTTTTGTTTACGTTTCAGGAAGAAGGAAGTTGCCATCAGTGTCTTCTTCTGAGGTTTTTGTGTTGTTTCCCTCAGTGGTTCTTGGTGTAGCGCCACCACAGGCAAAGAGGAGGACAGGTTTCTCAAAGGGTTTGGTTCAATTGAATTGAGTCTACCAGTTTTTTTTTTTTAAGGTTTTATCAGCTTTAGTGGCCTTTATTTGATAGTTAGTTGACAGGAAAGTGGGTAATGAGAGAAGGGGAAGACATACGGCAAAGGTCGCCAGGCTGGGAATCAAACCTGCAACGGTCACGTCAAGGACTGAGGCCTCCATATGTGGACTGTGCTTAACCCCTGCGCCACCACAGCACACAAGAGTCTACCAGTTTATAATAAACATCACAATCACACTGTTGCTTGTACATAAACTGATGCCCTGTGACTGCTGAAGGAACTACATTCATCTTCAACACGATGGGAGGAAAAAGCAGGTCTTTGTTTATGGAAACACACATACATCTCTTTGTATTCATACGCATGTTTTCCCTAAGGCCCTAATTGTTTTCTATTTATTTTGCATGATGAAATATGCTAATCAGTCAAGCAACGTTGCGATAAAAATCGTACATAATCCCAAAAATGTATTTGCAGCTCTCTTCGCCGAGCCCTCCCCCGGTTAATGAAAGGGTTACACGAGTCGGTTAAATTAATGTAAACACCAGAATTTTGTTTTTTTTTTTTTTTTTTTTTAATTCACATCCTCACCAGATACGAACGGGTCCAGGACATCAGGCAACGTTCTGTTTGTCACGGTTTGGATTTGCAAGGTGGCGGCTGCGATTGAAATTGCCTCGCTGTTGTTAATTCTTACAAAGAAAAGTGAGGCATCAGCATTCATCAGAGGCTTCAGGAATCAACAGGGGGTCGGGGAAGTGCTCCTGGTGGGTTTTTTCTTTTTGACACAGGTTCTTAATACAGATGGCACATAACTCAAGCTGAGCACAGCCGCCCTGCCCCCCTCCGTATGCCACATGCTGTCCCAGGCTTTCATGTCCTGTGCCCAAACTTTTGATTGGTCCCATCAAGCAAGCAAAGAAGGCTTGTTTACTTCTTTGGCAGCGAGTAAATATTTTACTCAGAGAGCCTTCATGTTGAGAATCTAAGCAATGCATGGAAGATGTCTCATCGGTTGGGATGGTAAACAGTTTGCAGCAAGAAAGCGAAACTCTGACAGACCTGACCCAGTTCACTCACGCAGCTCTGAAACGTGGATACCGGGTTAGAAACAATTCCCGCTTTTGACACTGGATGTTTTGGTTTCATGTCTCCGTCTGAATATAAATGGAGTCCCGATGTAACCTGAAATCAGAGGACAATTACAGACCGAGCTGATTATGTTTAGAGACGGCCAAACTGACCTCACAAGCGGCCGACGGTCCCACGCGCACAAAACAGACGCTAACCGGGCGTTAAGTGGAATGGAGGGATTCACTGGAGCCTGCGAATGTGTGAACAAGTTGAAGCGACCTGCAAAACTGTTTTGCTGCATGGCGGTCTTCAAATTAGAGGCTTTGCATCTGCTCGCGTACCACCGGAGGAGTTTGTGTCAGTCACCTCCAAATAACAGGTGTTCGGTTCCAACGCTGCGGAACGACATCGGGTTTTCATCTGACACCGACATGCAGGTCTGGCCACCGCTCGGCCACGAAGGCAGCGTTCAAAAAGACGGAGAATTAAAGGGAGAGTGGACGGGGAAAGTTAGGAGACAGGAAAATACAGAGGTGGGAAAAAACAAATTAGAGTTGAAGCTTGAAACAGAGGAAGCTGATTTCTTCTTATGCTTCAAATGTTTGACCCCGTCAACACAGGAAGGTGGTTTTTTTATTTGTTTGTTTTTAACCATTTGTGTCCCGCATCCACACAGGGATGCAATTTTAAAGCTGGAGTACTTAATGCTTCTAAAACCATGTTTTCTTTTTTTACATACCTTTCAGATTATCATTATGTTATAATATAAAGATGTTAATTTGAAAAAATAGACAGATACACTAGTAATCAGAACCAGGAGAAGGGTGTTAGCGCTACCAATCATGCTTGTGTTTGTGCTGCTCATACCTTCCCCATTACTCTCTGCTAGGCTGCAGCTGGTTCACCACAACAGAGTCATGATTGCTCAGGCTAGCTAGCATACTGAGCAGCACTTACCCGCGTTTGATTGACAACGCTAAAACCCTCCTCCTGCCTCTGATTGGTTGTTTTTCACTGGGAGTGATGCATTTATTCAGACACTGGGATTTTTACCTACCCAAGCTTTGTGGGACTATAAATGTTTTTGTTTTTTAAGTTTGTTTGTCACAAGTCTTTCTCTCAGGCGAAGGCTTAATTATCTTCCTTAAGTCTGTGACTTGAGGGAGTTGATGCTATCAGTAATCAGCTACTAATATACCCTTGCTAGCTACCTAGCTAGCGTCATAGCTTTTGCAGTCTTGAATTTAGTTCAAAGTGGCTTTAGGTGATTAAAAGTCTTACATTTGACTTGCTGAATCCTGCAGAAGCCTCGTACCGGGAAAAGGATTCAGGAGTTGGTTCTGCAAAGTCCTCCAGCTCACAGTAGCTAAAATCAACCCTGTCAATGTTCCAGTCCCTCACCATCCAAACTCCCTGGAAGACGATGGAATGGCAACTCCTTCTGTTTAAATCTCCACCTGTTCTCACAGCAGTCAGCCACATCTTGTAGATTTTCGCCAGTCTGGAAAACAAATGATTTCAGGAAGCAGCAGTGTGTAGACAGTCGTACAGACGCACCAGCTCGCCGTTGTTTCACTGACACCAAACAGATGACGGAGGCTTCTGCATTCACCGTCGGTCGCCAGCTTCCACAGCGCAGAGGTGACTCTCTGCTCAGACGCAAACGGGCCCTGAAGTCTGTGTGTTGCTTCTCCACGGCTGGACGTCACCTTGTACAGAGCTGAGAAGATGCTTCCTCAGACTTTCAGAAATCGTGTGTGTGTGTGTGTGTGTGTGAGAGAGAGTCCTGGCATTATCACATCTCACCATTCATTGCCCAAACATCTGGTCACCCAAAAAATAGTTTAAAGAAAGGGGAAGAAAAAACCCAAAACAAAAACAGACAGTAGCCATGAGTTATTATACCATATCACACATTCGATCTGGAGCTGATGGCGTCTCTGTTATCGATTGTTTTATTTTTAAAAATCCTAATTAAAATACAAAGAACAGGAAGACCCATGTCCTGTGGCTGGTGGGTCAGTCCAGCTGTAGTTTGAACTCACTGGGTCACATGGTTCAACAGCTGCCCAAGAACTTTTTTCTTTTCATGAGTAATAATTATTGAATTTCCATGAAATATGAAGCGATACGACTGGCTGAGCACCCTTAACAACAGCTAAAAGTGTATGTTTGTTTTCATGTCAGAATTCTGATTTTCTGATTCAGTCACTGGATCATATGGAGAGTTCATAGAAAAAAAACACTGGGTGTTTTTTTTTTCACGTCTCGTAAAAGGGGGTCTATTTTACAGAAAAGTGGTCGTTTGTTTGGTGCGCTGCGAAAATATCTGCAAAATATCAAATTTGAAACTGATTTCCTACATTGTACAAAGTTACTTACCATCTGGTGGAGCCGTCTTGGTCCAATCCGAACGTCTGTGTTTTTCTCTTCAACTCTGTTGTAATGTTTGAGGGAAAAAAAGATCCAGAAACCAAACATGGCGAACACCTGATGGGTTTCTGATGAACTGATACAGTTCTCTTATGATTTGTTGCGTCACGTTTGTCGCCGCACCAGTGTGATGCGTTGCTTGGTATTTGCGCTTGATCCCACCAACCCAGTGAGTCTTTCTCCTGAATTTAAAATGTTAATTTTAAGACATAATTTTGGCCGGCAATAAAAGACTTTTGAGCGTCTCAACACTTGAGGAGTAGAAAAATCTCAGTATCATTAACCGCCTTTATGCACGAGTCCTGGTAAATCAGGCTTTCAGGTAACCCAAGTGATTTATTGCTGATTAAAAATAGTCACAGCTGTTAAACACAAGTAGTAACCACAATGAAAACATGGCAGCGAAATGATCTCACACTCAAAACACAAAGCAGATATGAAGAAGGGAATGCCTCAGCATGTCTAAAGTGATATTATTCATAAGCAGCAGGGTGTAGCTCGGTGCCATTAAGACATTATGGGGACTTAATTTAGCATGAATAGGTTTTTGCATTATAAAAAAATTCAAATTAGTATAAATTAACAGTCACAGCCCCGGTGGGGAAGACGGGCCTTGAGACGCAGCTCTGTTTGGCGGTACATTAGACACAGCTGAGAGGAAAAAAAAAAAAAAAAAAAAAACACCTGTGAAAAATGGTGCCCCAAGTTCAAAGCAACTTCAGTCAGGATACATTTCTCTGCTTGATGAATAATTGAGCAACAGCCTGAACAGCCTTGAAGCTTTGCGCTGTTTCTTTCTTTCTTTTTCTTTTTTTCTTTTACGGTTTTTGCATGAATAAAACACTGTTTGGCCTGCAGAACCGTCTGCTGCGCCGGGATACGACACCCTGTAGTAACACGGAGATTGTTCTAGGTATCGTTCTCTTCTTTTTGTGTTCTCTGCCCCCGCGCACATTTAGTTCTGCCCGTCTCTGTCTCTCTCCATCTGAAACTCTCGTGTGCTTCCGTGCCTCGCTCTCGCGGTTCGCCCTTTCCCTCTGATTACCTTGTTATTATACCCTCTCTCTGCGTTTCAGCCTGAAGGGCCTCTCTGAAAGGCTGGTAATGAATCGGCTTCCTCCTGGAGAGCCAGTTACAAGAATTAGAATAAATACAATCCAGGGGATCTGTCCAACGCAACTCCGGCTGGTTTACCTAAGTGATCACACATGGAGGTCAGAGAAGTGGGAAAATGAAGCAAAATTCAGTTAAAGCTGAAGTATGAAGGTTTTATAAAGAATATGTTTTTTTTTTGTTTGTTTTTTTTACATATATGTATATTTTTACACATTGTCCTCCTTGAGCTGCTAAACGCATCGCTTCCGACCAAAAACAGCTAGTTAGAGCCAAGAGGAGGGTCTTAATGCTGTCAATCAACCTCATGTACTCATTACTAAATGTGCTAATGACGGAGAAACAACTTACCGTTAAAGGAAAACAGTCATCATTGGTGGCTACGCTAACTAGCCTGAACATTTACTACAGGCTTTGTTGAAAGGCAGAATTTGCAGGGGATGAGCAGCGCCACAGAAGATTGTGATTGACAGCAATGAGACCCGTCTCCTGGCTCTGATTGGTTGTTTGTAGTTAACACTGGGGGAAGGCAGAGGAGCGCCATCTCTTCCAAGATTATCTCTGTCTTATCCCAAACTGTCATGATGTAGTTTCAACAAATATGAAAAAAAAATTATTATAAATGTTACATAATGCAGCTGTAAATGACAAATGTCTGCATAATGTCTAAATTTTTTATGGCATCATCAAAAGTTTTAAAGAAAAATTGAATAACTTTTGAGAAATGTGCAAGATTGGTGATCAAAGATGAGATGAATTCTTATTCTTGTTAAAATGGAATCAGATATGTGATTGGTCAAGGTGAAGTGTTTTTTCTTCCATCCATATATATATATATATATATATATATATATA
>NW_015114219.1:155232-167848 GCF_001443285.1 Poecilia latipinna | reverse complement strand
ATATTCATGAAGGCTTATTCATCTTTATGACAGTGTCATGTCAGTCTTATTCAACCGCCTTCAAATAAAGTGTTACCATTTATGTTACACGAGGCAAAGCAGTCCTCGACTAAAATATGACAAAACAAATACCTTGAATTCAGTTATTAAAGAATATGAAACTGAAAACCAGATTCCAGACATTGTTGACAGGGATCTGGTCTAAACAGATGCATTCATAAACAGTTCACTTTCATTTTTGTACTGGAGGTATAAATAAAATCGTCAACCTTTGTTTTTTTTTTGTTTTTGTTGTGCACGATGGTGTTGAGGATACAACTTTAATAAATCTCTGCATCCTCTGAAGGTTTCGAGCTGCTGTTTTAGAAGATGAAAATGCCTAAGATTGTATTTATTTTGATCCAAATGAGCTTCTTTAAAAAAATCTAACAGGTTTTACTGTGGAAAATACTGAAATATCAAATATTCTTACAACCCAACAAAGTCAAAAACAAAAAGTGTTGTCTTATCTGCAGTTCTTTCTACTAAGTTCATATTTTATGGATGCAGATAATCTTTGTTTTTATATCCAGGAGAACTTATGCAGGTAATCCATAAAATTTTGGTACATTGCTAAAGGTTTATTCTAAATAAATAAACCTTTGATTTTATTTATTTAGAATATTAAGGAATATTTAGAATATTTAGGATTTTTGTTTCCATTGAAAACACAAAATCCTGTATCACCACTGAAACCATAAAGAGAAAAATGTTACTCAATAACCAATGACAGACAAGTCTTATTATTATTTTTTTTTTTTTTTTTTGCAGAATACAATTCTCCCATGATCATTTGAGACTCCAGTCTCTGAATTTTATCTGCATAACAATATGGAGAGTCAGCATCAAACATATTTGTAACATGATATAAAGTGACTGCTAAAGGACTCTTCCTCATTGTTTGGTTTGCAGGAAGCTCATTGGCAGCTGGGTTTGCCTCTGGGCCTCCGACCCTGACAGACTGTCATCATCTTTATACAGCCTCAGCCTCAGCTTAGTGTTCGGCTCAAATGTTTAACAAACCTTTGGACTAACTGTTCAGCAAGAATCATGTAGTAGAATGTAGTAGAATGTAGAATCATGTATGATTCATGTCAACTTTGTATTAAAAGTGTCATAATTTACCGAATGACGCTTTATGACAACAGTCATACATATTCATGAAGTCTTATTCATGTTCATGACATGTGTTGTCATGTTTATGACAGTGTCATGACAGTCTTATTCAACCCCCTTCAAATAATGACTGAGGCCCGCAGCCGGCCCAAGGAATATGTGAGCTAAGCGGCTGTTTAGTGTCCCGACACCAGCAGGGGGCCCCCATGCGCATCGTTTGATTTTGTTTTGAAGTGATAGGCACATCTTACACACCTGTTCCAAGTTTTAAAAACAAAAGATTTTAAACTTGCTAACTTGTTTACATTCAGTATTTGTGTGCAGATGTTACTTAACAGTTGCATTAATGCGCCCCATTAAAATACCATTCTGTACTTCAAAATGTAAACAAGTTTTGTAATCTGGTTTTGGGCCCCGAATTAAAATTAGCTTGGAAAACATTTTGGGGGGATGATGCTGTGGTGGTGCAGGGGCAAAGCACAACCCATGCATTGAGGCCTTAGTCCTCATGCCAGTGGTCACAGGCTCAATTCCTGGCCAGGCAACATCTGCCGCATGCCCTCCCTCTCCCTCATAACCCTCCTCCCTGTCAAACTACCCTCAAATAAAGTCCACTAGAGCCAACAAAACCTTTAAAAAAGAAAACATCTTGGGTCAGCCCTGCTACATACTATTCAATATGATATTCATCCTCCAGTCACTCACTGTTTTATTTACTTCAACAGAGATTGTGCTATTTAACGTTTAGCATTCTTAGCGCTTTGGCTTTCTTTGCTACAAAGCCAGTAGTTTAATTTTAGACGACTGAAAGTTTTTCTACATTCCTCAATGTTTGAAATGTTACAGAAATCATGTTAAATAGTACATTTATAGAGGGAGCTACTTTTTAATAAAGTTCTGTGGCTATTGAGTCGTCCTCCAGTCAGTGTCACATTACTGGACAGTGAACTTAATTAATCCTATTTTATTAGCGTTTTTTTTTTATAGCTATTAATTTTTCCATTTATCTAAACAGATCCACACAAATCACTTTAAGAGAAATTCAAATATGACTAAACTTGAACTTGCACTACCTTCTTTGTTTTTTAATTAGGTAATTAGAGACAAACACCTAAAACTCACAAAGGAAGTCAGACAAACAAAGCCTCCAGCGGCAGCGGGCAACTAACCCGTAGGTGGATGATGGCGTCCTTCATCTCCTCCATAAAAATGCGGATTCAGGACTTACTGGCCCATGGCGGGAATAAAAAAACAAAACTGTCCAGGCTCTTAGCTCAAGACCTACTATTTTTAAGTCCCTCCATCCATGTTGGGGAAAATATCAGCATTTAAAACTGTTTGCACACTGAAGGTTTGAAAGTGACAGGAAAAACAAAAAACCTAGCTGTGATCCTGGAGGCTTTGACTAAAAGCTCATTAACAAAACCGATGTTGTCTCAGACTGAGTTTCAGGAAACGCGGCGGGCAGAGCGAAGGAGATTTGCTTACAGTCTGACAAAGAGAGTAATGGCTTGTCAGATCGCCGAGAGGAAGCTGGTAATGGTCGACACTTCAATATTTAATGCCGCATTTGTGGCTCCTTTTTTTGTTGTTGTTGATTTTTGTTTGTTTGTTTGTTTGTTTTGTGTTGTGAGCAGGTATGACAACAAGCCCCGACATTTCATGGCTCAGAGATTTATTGGAGTGCAGTGAAGTCAGCAGTAAGTGGACGGGGAGCGTGCTTCGGATTCCAGTTGCAGTGACGCGGCTCCTCGCTCGTGTCGTACGCTGGCAAACGCCTCTGTCCTCCAGAGTTATTATTAGGTGCGCTGTAATTACAGCTGTCCATTAGTATTCATCATTACCCGGCCTGGACTGAGAGGACTGTAGCAGAAGAGGTCGCATCTGATAAACAGCAGTAGGAAGCGTTTGGCCTGGGAATGGGGAGGATTTGTAAAACGACCATTTTGTTTCTAATATTTACTGTCGCAGCACCAACAAACTGATCTGAATTAGTGGGGAACAGAATTTGTGCAATTTTCAGCAAATTCATTCGAAGGCTTTTTATTGTGGAAGTCATCATAACATGTTCCTCTATTAACCCTTAAACATTAACATTTCTACCAGCATCGTCTGGGAGTGTTTTCAAATTAAACCTTGTTAAATTAACATTTTTTTGATGAAATGAGCAGGATGGGTCTGACGAACAAGACAGTTTTGCTTTTATTCAAATAAAGAAACTAAAACGGGCCAAATCTGTTTAGGCTTTAAGTAGGATTGTTTATTACCAAAAAATATCAAGGGCTTTGTAATTTTGTAATATATTGTCCAGTTTGACCAATAGTCATTGTGTTGTGTGGAAAAGCTCTGCAAAACCAGTTAGTAGACCAGGCCTCGCAAACTGGATCATAACTTTCGTCTCCGCTCACCATCTGTCCCACAGCGAACATCCAGAACACGGGGTCAAAGGAACAACCCAGCCGAAGTTTTGTTCTGTGTGTACAGGGGAGAAATCAGAACAGAGAGGATGGAAGGATATCCTGTCCATGCTGGGCGACCTTTGACCTGGGATATCCTCCTTGAGATCTGCGTCCACACCTTCCACTGCCAAGGCCAAGGCTCCCTCCCCCTCCCCCCCCTCCGGTTTGCTGCACTGTGCCAAGTTCTCCTGCTGAAACTGGTTCAGGATGAGTCTCGTTTCCCCGCTGTGGCTATCGGCGCTTCGGCACAGATCTGATCTTTTACCCAGCTATCGCGTTTCTTGGAGGCAGAGGATTTCCCAAAAGCGTTTAATCCAGAACCAAACCCTGGAACATCACACTTAAGCGTTCGCAGAGCAACTGTTCCTTTTAATTGTTTCCACCGGGCAGAGCTTGACTGAAATGTTCGCATGAGAGCGGCGGGGTTCTTTATCCACGCATCGTTTTCAACAAACGGGAGCTGAGATATGCGCGGCGATAAGGATCTCTGTCTCTCCATTGCGTTACTAATTGCCTCGGTACGGTTGGAGTCTGCAGAGATTTTGTTTTCCCACTGTTCACAAGACACGCTCTCTAGTCACTCTTTCTCTCATAGTTTGTTGTTCTCTTCTTCAGCCTTGTGTAATTTTGTGATACTTGTAATTAGGAGAAATTAGTTCACGCTCTGGATTCAGGATTATGAACAGCGACAGTCGATTCCAGCTTCAATGTTTCTCTGGCGTTTTTCCAGCAGCGCAACCGCAGCACACATTTTGTCCCAGCTATGGTTTCCGAGGGAACCAACACCTGTTACCTTGGTTTCAAAAAGCTATCATGAACTTCTGGCAAAACTGGGATGCTGTGGCGGCGCAGGGTTTGAACACAACCCATATTTGGAGGCCTTGGTCCTCGATGCGGCCGTCGCAGGTTCGATTCCAAGCCAGGTGACTCCTGCCGCATGTCTTCCTCCTTTCTCTCATTACCCACTTTCCTGTCAATTCTCTATCAAATAAAGGACACTAGAGCCAATAAAACAAACAAAAAAACAACAACTGGCAAAACAGGCTGAAACAGAATTATTGGTTTCTAAAAATCAATCTGATTCAGTACAACCAAAAGTTGGGCACGTTTATCCTGTTTACTGTGTAGGAGTGGGCGTTTATCATTTATTGTGAAAAATTTAGATCTATTATGTCACGTTAAAGTTCATGTAATTTTAAAAAATGGACTAAAACGTACTGCGACAGACTGGTGACCTGTCCAGGGTGACCCTGCCTCTCGCCCGGAACGTTAGGTGGAGATAGACACCAGCGCCCTCCCGACCCCACTAAGGGAAAAGGGTGTACAGAAAATGGATGGACTAAAAAGTAATTTTTTAGTATTTTTTTCCAGTTTTTTCCCCCCCACAGAATCATCAAATGAAGTCTGCGTGAAGCTTAAATCACACTTTAAATATGCAACAATGCTACAAAATGTTGTGGTAAAATTCTGTTAATATCGCCCTCCCCTGTTAAATTTTGATATGACTTGTGAAAGATTTCATTGCGGTTCCAGTTAACTACGTTCAGAGAAAACCTGTTTTCTTTCTGCTTCAGAAACGTCGTGCTTTTCTTAAACGTTATAAAAGTTTCCGAGGCTCTCTGCTCAACTGCAGCGGCCAAAAGATGCAAATGTGCAGCGAACGCATGAATGACGCGAACTCCAAAACAATCGCAAAAAGCGAATGCAACAAACAAAATGAAAAACACTGCAAACAGAGAAACTAGAAGCAAAAGGGAGAATGTGGCAAACATTAAAAACGGTGAGTATGAAACTCTACAAACTAAAATAGAAGTTATCCAGACCACTAGGGGGCGTCGTAAATCCGCAAATCATACGGAACCAGATTTATTGGGATGTCAAACAGGAGCTGGAGGAATAAAGAAACTGTGCATTACACTTGTGTTATTCAAACACACAGTCTTTTGCAATATTTTAAGAAGCATAAATAACATTATCTACTCCAGACTGCATTGGTTTTATTGATTACAAATTTTAGCTTCTATTTTCTAGCGGGAAAAATAGCTTGTAGTCTTCTACCAAAGACAAAAGAGAAATCTTCCAATCCCTAAAATTTGACCAGACTCCATTTTTTGTTTACTATTTATGAAGAACACAGTTGCGCTCTGTGTCTTCTTCAGGGGTGTTCTTCAGTTGTTCTTGTTGCAGCGTCACCACAGGAGAGGAAGTGACCAGGTTTTTCAAAGAGTTTGGATTGTTTGACTCAGTGCAGTATGAATGTGAACCGCACCAGATGAAAATGCAACAAATGTCACAGCTTTGGTCCCGAATCGAACCGAGTCTACCAGACTATCAGGTGTGAAAACATCCTAAAGGCAGATATTAGTAAGAACTCTGACTCAAATCATTAAGAAATGCTAAGATTTGAAAAAAAAAAAAAAAAAAAAAAAATCATTGCTCTAATTTGCTTTTAGTTATTTTATGACATCCTACTCTAACCACTGTTGTATTTCACCAAATGTAATTCCTGATGCGATGTTTTCAGGGACGTTCTGTTGAAATGTTTTGGTTTTTACGTTTTCAGAACTTTGTGTCATGGTGAATATATTTTGTCGATCCTGTTTACTTAACACCAGTCTGAGTGCAGTTTCACCTTGTTACATCAGACCTTTGACATGCTGCAGAATAACTAGGAGGTCAAGTAGCTGCGACCTCTTACCAGGAACCCGCGGAGAAGGACGCGCTTGTATTCTCACAAATATTTAACGGTTTCTTTGTCTGGAAGAGTAAATACAAATCCGGCTGGTCTCCAAGCAGGTCCATCAGGCAGACACAGCCACATTTTTATTCCAATACCGTAAGTAGAGCAGAACCTTGTTAGTCTGCGCAGCGCATCGTTTTAACAGATTAAAAGTCGCCACCAGGACAGAAGTCGTGCTCATTTGTTCTCTTTGCCTTTCTTTAAAATAAAGCTTTAAAAGCAGTGACCATGTGGACATAAACACGTCCGGGTCTGAGGCTGACCGGCTGACCTTCTGCGTACTGTACAACCTGTAAAATGGTTTCACTCGTCTTCGAACTGCATGATGTTTGTGCCCAGACTGAAGCCCATTCGGGAGAGTCCCATAAAATATTAAACACGTCTGTAAATTTCGCTCAGTACACCTCCAGCAAATCAAAGGTAAGTGGTCATAAAAAATGCAAATGTCTGGTGCAACACAGGGAAACCTGGTCTGAACGCAAAAATTGATTCAGGGAAAAAAAACAAACAATAAATAAATAAAATTATCTATCTATCTATCTATCTATCTATCTATCTATCTATCTATCTATCTATCTATCTATCTATCTATCTATCTATCTATCTATCTATCTATCTATATATATATATATATTAAACGTCTATATATATAATATAGACGTTTGGTGAGTAGAACACTGAATAGCTGTTTAAACTTGGTAGTTTTGTATTTGTCATTTATTAGAAAGGAGTAAAATGCCTCAGCGCCTGCTTTAAGGTCTTTTTCTTTTATTAGCATCATGTATCTGTAGTAAATGCTGTTAAATGGGTAGTTTCCTTTTTTATTGCCCAACTGGGATTATTTGGAGCGTTTATGAGTAGTTAACATGTTACATAAAGTAGACAACAGCTAGATTGATCATAGTTTACAGAGTTGGAAGGAAAGTCTCTTAGGGGAATAAAGCTATCATCTAAAAAGCCAAAACCTTACAGTAGCTTGAATAAAATCAGGATGGTATTTTAGCACTTTAGCATGTGGTAGCTTTATTCTCAGGTGGATAATGCTGCTGTTGTTGGCATGCTAACTCTGTGTGCTTAAATAGCTCAAATCAGTCATTTAGGAGACTTCCTGCCTTCATGAACAGCTTCCTGGTTCTCAAAGACTTTCACAAAAAGGGTGAGGCGATGTGAATTTAGTTTCATCACAGTGTATTGTTGCAATAGCGATACAAGTGACGATAAGAACTACTTCTTACTACTTTTTAAACGTGGCTGTGTGGCTTTGATGACGTGTCCCAGTAATCATAACCTCACAAACAAAAACCGAAAACAAAATGTTTCAATGCTCTTAGGACACCAGTCACATGAAGCGCCCCCACTAACTGCATTTACATTTTAAAATTTATTGATGCGCTCATTGGAGAAAATAATGAAGCAAGCACTCCGGACAATATGGATAGATTTGAGGGGGTTTTAAACAGCAATAATACAGTAAAATTCTTATTGCGATAAATTTATCACAATGAAATATAAACAATACAATAAATGTCCCGATTCACAAATCACATTTTGTTAACTTGGCTATTTTTTTAAGATAATACCAGGGCAACTTTGAGTCAGAACTTTGCAGAAGCTTTCTGATGCAAAATAATTACTGTGTCGTTGAGAAAGTAACAATAACATTTACATCATGCAAAACTAACATACGGCTTTCAAACTCCTGAAAAATCTTTCAGACTGTTTTGTCCTCGTGGAGAAGTTTCAGTTTGTTGTAGTTTTTGTGGATCTTCACTCGATTCACCCGTTAGATTTTTTCAGTGATTTGTCCAAAACATCACAGGCGTGTCTGAGGTAAGCTATTTACAGTTCACAACTACACCACATAACTACTAAAAAACGTTTGCTGCTTTTTTTTCACTAAATGCAGCACAAAGTGACGATCAGGGATCTGGCATCAGTTTTAAAATCCTTCTAATGTGAGTTAAGGTTATAGTTGTTGTGTTGCTGTGGATTCATCCCAGGTGTTTTCTGCTGCACCATGAAAGACACCCCCACAGCCTTACCTTTTTAAAAACCCTACTCTTTTCTTTTCAGCTGTTTAGGAAACCATACCATGTTGGAGAAGGAGAAGTCTTTCCTCTGCTCCTCCCCACTGATTATCAGCAAAAAAAGAAAAAAAGACCCAATTTACATTTAATGGATTCGTCCGTTGTGGCGACAGCAGAGGTTGCATTTCTTTCCCCCTCATTTGCCGACGGAGCATTTTAAACCCATATGGGGTCATTTGTTCTGAACTTGCACACGTGATTGCTTCAATTTTCTTTTTCTTTCATCTGGAGATTTTGTGTTGTCCTTTAAAAAAAAAAGAGAGAAAGAACAGAATCTGGCAAACATTGACTTGGATTTTCTTTTCTTTATTTTATTTTATTTTTTTAAGTTTCAGTTCCACGTTTGTTAAAAATGAGCCAGTTCCGTGCGGTTGCTTCAAACATTGTCATTTAGTTGTGATGGAAAAACAAATTTGTACCTTTTAAAAAAAAGAAGAAAAAAGATACGAGGTGAAAGCAATCATTTCACGTGTGAAACTGTGATTTCGATTTGTACAAAACTCACAGCTTTCGGAGTGTGCTGACAATAATGTAAATGCACACTTTGTTTTTTTGTTTTTTTTGCAGCTTTTGTGTTTGACTGCAGCATTAGAATTGTTAATAAGCCTCCGTCCGGTGTCCTCCTGTCCCCTTGAGATCAAATACAAACATCTGTTTCACCTCGAACCCCCCGGCAGATAAACAGCTTTGATGTCATAGTAACAGAGTTTTACTAAAAATTTGTTGCCCAGCTGCTGCAACTAACTTTAATTCTAGAATAATAAATTACAAATGAACATGAAAAACCCCCAGGGAGATGTTAGCGCCTGGCTCTGACCAAATATTCATGAGAGGCAGATGAGTGAATTTGTTCAACCCACAAGCCACAGAGGTGAGCTTCAGCCGATGAACGGTGTTTAATTCCCACCACCGACCTGCTGGGGGCAGCGGTGCACGTGACCTGCCTTTAAACTGCTGCAAATCATCAGTAGAAACGGCGCCGAAAGAGGAACCGTGAAGAACTAAACAGTTTGTTTTTTAATAAGTAGGGAGTCGTGTGACAGGCTGCTATTTAATGAGAACATCCAGTCAAAGATTTGTTTGCCGATATCTTTGTCATTTTGTAAATGTTTTTTTTTTCCCTTTAAAAAAAAAATCATTTATGAAAAATGTTGAAATGTTGAATTCAACATTGCAAATATTCACCACCCTCATGTTGGACTGACACAAAAAAGCTCAATAAAAAACCCATCAAGGTTTGTCATTATGTGACCAAATGTAAAAAAAAAAATGTTTGGAAGGTATGAATACTTTTACTTGGTATCATATTTATGGGTGGAGAAAGTTGCTCTGATTTGTACATTTTATTCTTCAGCGTTTAGCTGCCAGAGCTTGGGAATGGATTAATTTATAGAATAGTAACAATAATGGATTCCAGACTTCGTATTGAGCAGGACAAGAGATATTTAGACATCTCCAAACATTGAAATATTGCATAAAAGTGCAATGTTTCTTGCCAGTAATCTCATGAGGTGAAGCTGTAATTTTACAGATTCACAAAACAGAGTAGAATATTTCAAGCTTTTATTATTATTATTTTTTTTGCATTTGTGATAATTAAGGCTTTCAGGTAAAGAAAAACAAAAATTCAGTGTCTCAGAAAACTAGAATATCACATTAGGCCAATCTAAAACAGATGCTTTAGGCACAAATGTCTGACTTCTGAACAGTATTTACATTTCTGTACACTTGGTACTTGATTGAACCTCCTCTCGCATGAATTACTGCATCAATTAATGCGCCGCAGCATGGAGGCCATCAGCCTGTGGAGCTGCGTAGGTGTAATGGAGGCCCAGGATGCTTTGATAGCTGCCTTCAGGTCATCGGCCTCGTTGGGGCTGCTGTCTCTCTTCTTCCTCTTGATAACAGCCCTGAGATTTTCTGTGGGGTTAAAGGTCAGAGAAGTTTACTTCACAATCAAGAACAGGAACATGGTGGTCATTAAAGCAGCTGTTGGTACCTTTGGCAGAGGAGAAACCAGCTGGTGATGGAAAGCCATCACCAGCTGGTTTCCATTCCGAATGTTTAATAAAGAGCTGCAGATTCAACACATTTGAAAGACACACGACTTTTTACGAACTGTGCGACGCTGCGAGCTGGAAAGAAAACATCATCCTCCTACCACTTCCTGTTGTCTTCGTGGTTTTCACCAGTAGTAACATCTGACTGGTGATCGCATGACTCATATGAGGCGTATGTTTACATGACATGTATCCATTGCAGTTTTGCAAACATACTTCTATTTTGATACAGTCCCCTAAAAAAAATGCCTCAAACTTTTTATTTAAAAAATGAGTGAAAAAACTGGTGTGTTTCCACTTAGCAAATTTATTTATGTAATTTCAATTTGTGCAATGTTGATGGAACCTCAGATATTGACTGTGGAAAAGCAACATGGATTCTGTGAATTCTGCTCCTTTACCTATCACACTTTGTCCTTCCACTCAATTTTCTGTGAATATGCTTGGATTCAACACTCTGTGAACAACTAGTGCCAGGAATAACCTCTTGTGGCTTCCCCTCCTTGTGAAGTTTGTCCAGGTCAGCTTTCCCTGTGACTGTGTGTCCTGATGCAGAGTGAGAGAACGTCGAAGGCTCAGGAAACCTCTGCAAGAGCTTAGAGTTCATGAGATGAGTTTCCAATAATTACCTTTTTTCTTTTATTTTACAGTACTGTATTCTAATTTTCTCAGACAGTAAATTATGGGTTTTCATTATCTGTATGCCGTAATCATCAAAATTACAAAGGCGTGGAGTTTATCACTGTGTGTGTGATGATTCTGCATAAAATACAAGTTTGAGTTTCTGCAGTGACTGGTGAGGAAATATTGCCCTTTCTCTGCAATATTCACATTTTCTAGATGTGCTAGCATGGTGGAGAGGAAGGACATTTCCTACCTGCTAGTTAGACGGATGACTGCAGTGGGAAATGGTGAGAGAGCATTGGGGATAAAAAAACATCAGCTCATGTAAAATAAGATTGAGACAGTTTTATACTCCAGTTCATTGTTTTGATAGAAATCCTACATTTCCTTAATCTTCAGTGCAGAGGGAAGAAATATATGATTTCCCCTCACAGTGCACCCAAGTATAACCTATTGTTGTATTATTGTTATTCTGAGACTCTTGTTTGACTTTTATGCTGCATATATTTTGGTGTAACAAACGCCATGGGTTTCCTCTGCAGCCTAGACTGCTGCACATTCAAACTGCAGCTCTAAGACTCAGAAAAAGTAGAGAGCACATCACCAGACTGACTTTTTTTTTTCCTACCTGTGTCTGACAGAACAGAAGATTCTGGCCGAGGGAATGGATTTATCTTAATATCTGGATTGTTCTGCCGGCCACTAATACCCCGTGAGTTTAAAATGTAATCTTCTTCACTTATGCAATGTGCCCCGGAAAAACAAACACGCACGAGTCACCCTATGTTTATCCCCATAAGAGGGATTTCTTCTCAGTAGAGGTGATAATTTATCTTGTTAAGATGCCTCGAGTGGAGCGTTTCGCTTAAAGATTCGCTCAAACATGCCAAAAAACATTACACGCTCTCACCTCATTTGTAGAAACCCCTCTATCCAAGAAAGGGGAAGTGCTATGAAATGATATTACATGACAGGAATTGGCAGAAAAGCACATGAGTCGGGGAATTAGATAAACTGGTGAGAGTGGGTGTGTAGTGTTTCTCTGAGCTCACAGTGATGCTGCTAATGTGGTAAAAGCAGCTTAGCTAAGCTCTTTAGAGTAACGATTACTATTATAGTCTGTGAGTCAATATGCCAGATCAGATTCCGGTATGAAGGAGGCATCGCACTGCCCTGCAAGGTTTTTTTAGAAGAAGTAGGAGAGAGGAACACATGGTCAATGTGTGTGTGCTGCTAGCGAACGCTCCATATTACTGTGGATCCTCTGTCATTAGGCATGTTGCCTACTCTGACAAATGGAGCGTTGGCTTCAAAAACATCATTAATGCAGCTTAATTATCCAGGATGTCTTATGGCCTGGTAGCCCTGCAGAATAAGGGAATTTTATGATTTAACAATACACGCTCATTGGACAGTCATGAGGAGCTTCTGTGACAGACTCCAATTCTCTAACCTGTTTGTAAATATTGATATGTGATATCATTGGGCAGT
>NW_015114219.1:111938-152095 GCF_001443285.1 Poecilia latipinna | reverse complement strand
AGTACTGAAAAATTCCAGCAGTAGAAAGAAACTAAGAAATGAGAGAAAGTCCAAAAGTATTTGGTAAAATATAAAATAATGAAAAGATGCTTTGACAAATCCTGACAAGACGAGGAACTGCTAAGCTACATTCATTTGTACCAAGAACCAAAGCTCTCAGGATGTTTTTACTCCTGACAGTCAGTAGATTTGGTTTGATTGAGGAGCAAAACTGCAACATTTGTTACATTTTCAGCTGCTGCGGTTCACTTTCACTCTGCACTGTGTCAAACCATCCAAACTAATTGAAAAACCTGTTCACCTCCTCGCCTGTGGTGGCGCTGCAACAAGAACTGCTGAAGGAAGTAGTTTTCTGAAGAAGACATGAGCGCAGCTTCCTTCTTCACAAAACATAAACAAAAAATGGAGTAGTGTCAGATTTCATTGATTTCTCCTTTGTCTCTGGTAAAAGACCGTGAGCCATTTCTCCCTGTAGTGCTAGACAGTCTATGGTCTCTGTTTACCCAAAATGCTTTGCGTCATAGTTCTCTTTGTGCTTTTGGAGTGGTGTCTGGTCCACCTAGATCCAGATATGCATCTGAACAGAGATTTCACTACAAACAAAAACTTAGGTTTTTAGGCATTAAGGAGTTCGCTTCTTTGGTCCACATGACCGATCGATTATGTGTTCACACCTCCTCAAACGAACTAGAATGAAGCCAGAGATCAGGACTTCTGGAATATTCCTGAGACTAAACCAGAGGACATGCTTTGCTAACTAACAGCTACCAAATTATTTTCATGCTAAGACAGCATCAGTTCGTCAGTGCCATAAACAGACTTTATTATCTCCTTGATGTACTGTGACTGAACACACGTAAAAGCAATCACAGAAATAACAAACATACCTGAGAGAGAAGTCTGTGATCATATGAGTATTCAGGTTATAATTTATCCTTCTGAGAACTAATCAGAAAAAGATCTGTCACTGAGAAATATAATCTGTCTGAAAACAAAGGCATTATTTGCCACACGTTTTTCTTTTTAGTGCCTGTCTTGGGTGATTCATGTGGTTGGGTAACAAGATCTGGCTGAAAATGTGGGTTTTGTTTTAGATTTTTTTCCAAACATTGTTTTACTAATTTTGAACCATACTGTTATGGCAACAAGAACAGATGCAGAATGATAATAATTATTTTATTTTGACAAGTGTTTTGTTAAGAAAAGGACACGCCTGGATCGTGGACGTTAGCAAACAACTTGGTCCATTGCTGCCACCTTGTGGTCATGTTGGAAACTGTTTTAGTAGTATTTTTTATTTTTTTTTAACAATCTTTTCCTGGAATACTGTTGCTAAATGTTCAAATACACATGTTTATGAAATTCCAGGTGGGAAAAAGTGATATGCAGTGTTCACCCCTGCTGGAGGGAAAAAAAAAAAAAAAAAAAAAAATATATATATATATATATATATATATATATATATATATATATATATATATATATATATATATATATATATATATATATATATATACACACACTTTTATGATTTGAAGTAATCGGCAGTCATTGGCCATTGCTCTGGACAAGATTCCAGTTCAATCTCTGCAGAATTAACTCTTGTGTTTGCTTGTAAATGCTCTTAATGGTTAACAGGTGTATCACAGCACAGTTAATGCTGCCGCATCTGCTTGCCCTCAAGTTCACTGCTGGTGAAAATTTAGAGCACTTAACTCATTTGCACTGGCAAATCTTAAGGTACAAATGCAACGTTTCTGTGTTTTATTTGCCAGGCTGTTCTCAGATTTAACTTGCACAGTCAGCACAAATTAACGGACTCCTTGGCTTATTTTTAAACACATATTGAGTTGCGTAATTGTGTTGCTGGCGGAAATTTTAAAAGAGCGAATCAGTGGTTTTGTCATCAATATACGATATGTACAATCAAAGCAAAATACAGAAGCTCCGGAGTTTAGCACGCCCTAGGAGTAAAGTAGCTGAGAAAGGCTGAGGAGTTATCAAGTTCAGAGGGCAAAGCTTCCTCAAGTGAATTCCTGGAAGCTCAGATTGACAAAGACAGGAAGGCAAATGAGTGATGGATATTGGAGCTGGAAAAGGGAGGAGTTGAACAAGAGATTGAGGGAGGAAAGGAAAATGGTCACAGGCAGAGAGGGACTAATCTGAACGGGGGATTGAGTATTCCTGGATGAATGGGAGACTGTGGCTTAAACGTAGTGAGGTAACATCAGTCATGTTGGGGGGGGCTTCATGTGAGCAGCTTTGAACATACAACACTGAAGTACTGCGGTGTGTTTTCACGTGTGTGTTGACAGTTTAGTTAATGGCACAGCTGCATCCGAGGGATCTTAAAGGGACAGTATAACGTGGTTTATAGGAAGATTTTATAGCACAATCAAGTAACTATTTTAACTTCATTGTCATAAAAATGCTATATATATACATATCAAAAATGACTTGACTTTTTAATGTAATGCCTTGAAATTGAGCCTCTGTCTCTTTAAAAACTCCTGCTAATTCTGAAACTCCACCTTCAGGAAGTAATCACAACCTAGTTACTCTTATTTATCTTTTAATAACGTTTTTACCAGCGTTGCACTGAGAAATAGCTCCTATGATGAGCTCAGTAGATAAGCAGCTCCACCAGGTGTTTGCTAATTGCTGCTGGCTAGTCTGAAGGAGCTGAGTGGGCAGCGCTGGTAACAACAAGGCATTTTACAGAGCTGAACGGTTGCCACGGGAGACCAAAGGATTTCTCAAACATGCATGAGAGAATTAAGGCAACACTCCAGATATCCTTCGACTTTTTACAGCTAAAAAAAGTTGATTTTTCATGACACTGCCCCTTTAAGATGCAGACTGAGTACAATTCAGATCCACATTTACACACTACTCTGGAGTTGGGAAGTTAGTTTAAGACTGAAAGAGAAAGAGAAGCAGAGAAAAAGTCACAGGGGATCAGAGTTATTGGTCAGGACGCAGTGCATGAAGAGACTGAAGGAAATAAATAAATGCACTTTTCAGAGGGAAAGCTCCAGATGGAGATGAATGGTTTGCTAACGTACACTCTGTACTGTCCCGGGGTGATGAGCTGCAGCCGAAAGAGCAGAGCTGAACTTTAGCTTCTGGCTCCTCTCCAAGCAGTGAGAGCTCCTCATTTCTGATCCACAGAATATTACCCAACTGAAATACTGAAAACAATAACTTGCAAAATTATTCATATGCCTTGAATTTTCTCCCGTTGTTGATGTAAAAAAGGATGCAGTTTTCACTATTTTTTTTAACTCAGAAGTTGAAGCATGCTGATCCATTTTTTGTTGGAATTAAAGCTGGAAGTTTTTTACAAGCATGGATGTGTTTGATTGAAACCATTCTTATGTACCTACAGGCTGTGCATTTATTGTTGCTGTCCTACTAGAAGGTTTTTTCTTGTCTTTTTTCTTTAATATTTCAGACTAGCAGCAGCAGCACCTGGTGGAACTGTGCGTCCGCTGAACTCATCATACAAACTGCTTTTCAATCTAACACTCCTAAGAATAACTGTAAACAGTGTAATGGAGGAGCATTGTGGTGATGACGAGCTGAAGGCGGCGTTTCGGAAAGAGCAGGAGCTTCTTAAAGAGATAGAGGCCCAATTTCAAGGCTTCAAACTGCAAAGTCAAATTTCTCCCAAGTTATTTGTGATGTAGACACATTTTTAATAACAACTGAAGGTGGCATAAGCTGCATTTCCATACCCCATATAATTGCACAAATTGATGTTACAAAAATAAATTTGCTTCATGGAAACACGCCAATTTCGAAAAAACTCATTTGTCAATAAAGAGTTTTGGCGCAAGTATGAGGATTTAAAAAATTTTTTTGACCGTATGAAAATTGGTTTTTCTTGCAAAACTGCAATAGAAACTTTTTTTCATATCACACGAGTCACATGATCAACAACTGGGTGTTAAAACTGGTGATTTTAATCATTTCTTATTTAACAAAAATTCAGCAAATGGGAAATTATTTTTTCACCATTAGTATAGTATTGAGAAAGTTTTGCGCACATTTATAACGGATACGTTGCTATTGTCACTTGATTGTGCCACACAATGACAATATGTGCCTGGAAAATACATAATGCCGCCCCTTTAAGACAGATAGGCGCACTCGATATTATCAGGACCATCACGGCTAAACACGCCTTTTGGATATTTTTGCAAAAACCATTGTGTTATTTTCCTTCTATTTCAGTCACAGGCTATTTTGTGTTGATCTATGACATAAAATCCCAACAAAATATGTTTAGAGCGGTGGCTGTAATGTGGTGAAAGGCAAAAAATAAAGAAATAAAAATTGAAGGGGCATGAATAATTTACATCAGCACAGAAGTCTGAAAAAAGAAATACCAATCAGCATAAAAAGAATCCATCCCCTGCTGCAGATGAATGTTACTGACCAAGCAAAAATATTTCAGTCTCAGGGAAATAGGCTGAGCCGGAACCTCTGGTATCCCTGGTAGAATTTCAAAGGTCACAGTCACACAGGAGCCATTACACACACACACACACACACACACACACACACACGCACACGCACACACACACACACACGCATACACACACACACACACACATTGTACGCATGAGCAATGGGAGGCATCCTGACAGAAAAATACAACCACATGTACTCTCCACAGACATGCCAAGTCTGGAGTAACATTCTCCTTTATTGCCAGTAATTATTAAAGAATGCATCCAGTGATAATTAAGGTTTAAACAGGGTGAACGCACAGTACAGCAGGGAATTCTGTGCTGGAGACAGATTTTAACAGCTGGAGATGGCAGTGAAGGGGCATCTGGGTAGAGCTCAGAGGATACAAGACATGATGTAGACGTTCTGCCAGCGAACGTGTTAGCATTTTATACAGCATTGAAGGTGAAGGCCCAGTTTCTGTTTGAAAAGGGAAACGCGCAAAAATATCCACGATTTCGAGCTGTGCACGCACACTCCAGCTCCACTGTTGTGATTAGACACCATGGTTTCAAGCTGTTTTTTTAGACAGCATCAGTCAGACCCAGTTAAAGAGTAGCTGGTGTGAAGAATAAAACAATGATCTGCAACTGCTGGCAGCCCTCGGGCCATTTCCTGCCTGATTAAAATATTAATAAACTATGCACGAGCAAGTGGAAGAGTAAGATGCAGCCCAGCGCGGAGAGGGCTAATAACGGCAGCGCACTGGCAGCGTGAAAAACTAGCTAACGGCACAAAACCAGGCTCCAACTCTGACTCTGACTAATAGCGTGGCTTCTTAGCTCAGCAGGAAGCAAGAAACAGAAAACAGAGGATCTTATTCATGAATAGTTTTCCAGACAATATGAGGAAAGTCTTGCTTTTTTTGTGTGACATTGTGGTAAATGCAGAGTTGGCCAGTATTTGCTCAGTTACATTTTTATTTGGAGAATATGTATTTTTAGAAGTACTTTTACTACACTGTACTTTTTACTTTTACTTGAGTAATGTAATGAAGTATCACTATTACTTGAGTTAAATTTCTGAACACTCTACCCACTTTGAGCAACTTCTCTGAATGAAGCCTGTTTTAGCAAGAACACATCTCCACAGACACACATCTCCAGTTTTTCTTAAAAATGTCATGTTTTATTTTGAAAAAATTGATTTTTGACAAATGTTTCTTTTGCCTGATTTTTCCTATGCTGTATTTATCTGATCAATGTGAATTATTTTCATTTTGGTCTGTCTGATGAAGTCGTTTTTAAGTATGAAATGATTTTGTTTTTTACTTGAGTGGCCTGTTTATCAAATGAGTAATTTCTTGGTTGACTACTTTTTACTTTTATTTAAAGTAAAAATATGTTGAAGTAGTACTACTCTAACTTGAGTACGGTTTTTTGGCTACTCTACACCTCTGGGTGAATGTAATCTGCTTATGAGAGCTGGAAAAGTTAAAAAATCAAAAATCAAACACACTTTGAGGAACTGGCTCTCTTTCTGGACGCCTCAAATTGAGTTTAAGTCCAAGGTTGTCGGCCGGTTAAAGGTGGACTGCTCCCTGCGGGTCGGGGATCAATGTCTGCCTGAAGTGAAGGAGTTTTAATATCTTGGTGTCTTGTTGAGTGATGGTAAAATGGCGCGGGAGACGGATGGATGGATTGGGACTTCATCTGCAATAATGCATCGCTGCTCTCGTCTGTCATGATGAAGAAAGAGCTGCGCCGAAAGGTGAAGCTCTTGATTTACCTGTCCGTCTGTGCTCCAGTAATCACCTGCACTCATGAGACACGGATAATGACTGAATAACAAGATCCCACATACAAGCAGCTGAAATCAGCTCACAGCGTAGGGTAAAAGGGCTCAGGAAGCTAGAAAACAGCTTGTTGTTCTGCTTTGGAGCGAGTCAGTCGAGGTTTTCCAGGTTTCTGGTCAGGATATTTCTTGGCCTCTTCTTTTTGGAGTTTTTTTTTTTAAAGAATATGTCTCACTAGCTGCATCTCCAGTACAAATGTGCACAAAACCTTGCTGATATCCCGCTAATATTGACAAAACACAATCTCACAACTGCAGTTTTTCCATTAAATAAACCTTTTAGCGAGATTTTTTTTTTTTTTTCAAAATTGTCGAGTTTCCATTAAGTAAGATGTCAAATTGCACAATTATGTGGTCAATGGGAACCAGGCTGTTGGGAGACAGAATCAGAACAAACCTTCTGGGTTGAGGGCCAGAAGGTTTGGAGCTGATCGTGTCACTGGGTGGCCCTCCTGGTTTTGTTACGCTGTAATCTGATCTTGGACAAGAGGAAGATGGATGGATGGATGGATGGATAATCTGCACACTGTCTCCAATCAATAAGTTGGACCACAATGTCTGGCAAGAAAAGAAAATGTCCTTTTCAACAAACTAGAAGTCAAATTACTTTTTAATTACCTTTTGTTTTAATAGCGTAATAAGACACAATACAAGAGGGAAAATAAAACTCTAACACCTCACTGCAAATGTTTGGACCACAAAATTTTTTTGGGATCTGTAGAAAAGTTCCACTGTTATGCAGCTATGATCCAATAATGACCTTATTTATTCTTACCTTACATGACACTGCTTGCTCTCATCAAGAGTCACAATTGTGCCAGATGCTTGAAATTGAGGGTGAAACTCCTGACTTGACCTACTTTCTGATTAATTCAGCTACCAATAATCTGGCCATATGGTGGCACTGAGAGCCTTGACGTTTCATCACCAGATGTTCAGTTGATCCGTAAGTATGAAACATGAGCAGAGACACGACAAAGTGGCAGAAGTTGCGTACCTCAAAGAGAATTAGTCCATAAATAGTTTTTTTTTAAAGAAAAAAAGCTTTTCCATAAAGAATCTCTGTATATTCTTCCTGTGCCGTTCTAAATTATTACCAATAACTTTGTCTGTGAATAAATATTTACTGAGAACTTTCTTTTCCCCAAGAACAGGGGTGTCCAACTCATTTTCGTCTTGGACCAAATCAAGATCATGAATATGTTTAAATAGCCGTTTGTGCAAGAATGTATTGATAAATCACATTAACCAACTGTCTCTGCATTTGATAAGTACTTCTTAAATTAAATAATATTGAACATCTTTTCACATTATACTGTCCCTCCAGGATTTCGCAATAGTTTATGTGAATATATATATATATTTTTTAATCAAAATCATCGATTTTGTGCAGCTAATTTAGAAATATTTGCATCTATGTGTTACGTTAATTGTGACTTTGTTAATTGTCACATCGATCATGGTTTAACTAATAAGTTGCTATGACATAAGGGGGAGGCAGCAGTGTTGTAAAGTAAGAACACTGCCCCCTACAGGAAAGAGTTGGCATCAACTTTCTTCACAATCTTTGCCGGAAAATTTGGAGTAAACCTAAAGTTATGCACTAGAACGACAAAAATACGGGGATCTATCGATTTCTGTGATTACTAAAAACCAAAGGGACTGACTGATGTAATGTAGCGTCTGGAGTCTAGAGGGCCACATAAAAAAGCTATGGTGGGTCAGATTTGGCCCCCGGGCCTTGAGTTTGACACATGTGACCTAGAAACCATCCCGGCTTCGATGGGGCCTACAACAGAAACTGCTTGTGCAATTAGGTGAATCCAATTTTGCCTTTGTTGTGTGAGTAACCTGAGAGGAGCTTTGGGAAAAAGCCTCTCTAATAACAGAATACTTACAAAATCCGACCTGTGAGTTTATAGCCAAGGTTAAGCCTCTGAATAAATAATACTCTGAATAATGGTGCTTTATCCTTAGCTGCTGCTTGCCAGACATGTTTAAATGTCCTCCCAAAAAAGGTGACATTACTGTGTTTTATTTATAGCTCGTCTTCACGCCTTCTTGCTTCCACTGAGTTCATCAAGAGAAAAAAAAAATCTCTTGATGTGGGTTTTTAGGAAATCTCTTACTCCATAAACACTTTAGTAAGAGAGACTAATAGAGTCCCATTAGTCACCAGATCAGCCTCCAGCATCTTGGCATGGATTCATAAATCATTTGAAACTCTGCTGGGGAGGAGGATCCCTCCTCACTTACTATTATGTACTTATTTTTCCTGAGTGCTGACCTTTTTACAGCAGGTTTGAACAGCAACACTGAAGAATCCAGAAATAGAGACACTGTTGCTGGAGTACTGCCATTCAAACTGATGCAAATGAAGGGTTCTTCATGCACATGTACATTTTAAAAAGTTATGTTTGTTTTCTGTGTGAAGAGTGTGCTTTCTGCTAGCTCTTCATCTTCTGCTGTTCCCTGTAAACAGGAGCACCTTGTGTGAAAGAGTAATTCACAGGCGTAAACACGCTGGGTGATGCTACTGCTTGATTGTTGCACAAAGTCTTGTGTTTGGAATTAGTCTGTTTTTATTTTATTTAATGGAGGAAACACTGAAAAGTGTCAACAAACCCATGTTTGGGTTTGGTTTCTGCTGGAAAGCTTGCTCCGTTTTCTGTTGTCTGGCTCAGAGGTGACGGAGGAGTCCACAACCGTAGCACAAGACGGGGGCCATTTATTTAAGTGATTTTCAGTAATTAGTGTGCTAAGTAAATTAATCCAACAGTCGTGTCTTTAATCTAAGAAGACGTAATAGGAAATAAAACAAAAAAGTCTTAAAATAACATATTAAAAAAAACAACAAGCAATAACGGAATACCATTGTAAACTTTTCTCAGCAAACAATAAAACAATATTCCCAGATAATGTTTTAAGAAAGGTTAATATTAAAAACAGAGGTGTGCGGTAGTGCAAATATTTTCTCATCGATCCAGTGCCAAGTAAAATACAGTGCCGGTATCGACAATACCGATACTGATACGATACTTTTTATTATTTAAGTTTGTAATGTCATCAAACTTCTGACCTTTTTTGTGTATTTTATTCCTTTGAAATATTTCTGTTAAAAACTAGGAATTCAGACAAAGTTGCGAGGCATCTACAACATACTTTAATAACATACTAACGTACTGAGCAGAAAAAATAGAAAAACAAAACAAAGTTGTGTGCATTTTCTCCTAACTGAACAAAGTACAAAAAAGTTATTAGGTCAAATCAAAACATCTTTTTTAGATAGAGTTGACTTTAATACAAGATTAAAATCAATTTCCTAACCCTAACCCTGAACTGAAGTATCGGTTTAGCATGCTAGTATTGATCCGATAGTGATATCGACTTGGTATCAATATTGATATTCTGGATCTATCTGCCCACCTTTAATTAAAAGCTGACACTGCCCAACCAAAGGGTTTAGCAACCAACTACAATGGCCAGGTATGAAAAATGGGTGGATGGATATTTTCTAATCCCAATACAAATTCCCTTTATGAGCAACTTCCGTTCTTTGTGTAACTTTAATTAACCATCCAACAATTCCAGCAGTCATTGTAAGAAATGAGTGCCCCACTGTTTCCCATTGAGCCCCTGTAGCGTGAGATTAATTTGTATTTCGGTCCCTCTGGAAATTGCTGAGGGATTTTTTTTAGCAGCAACACTCTTGCCAAACAATTAAAACACACATTTTGATCTGCATTTTTCCTGCAGGGCTCTCTGCTGACATTGACATTATGCCACAATGACCCGTGTTTGATAAGTGACTTCTTTTATGCATTTCATCAAACAAAATCCCAATCCTCAAACAGAGTACCAGCAAGCTCAATAGAGTGAAAAAGATCTACAATGCAAGTGTAATCCGTAAGTAGTACAGTAAAATATGAGCAAGGGTGCATTTCCTTTTCAGTTGAGCTTTAATAAAATTTGAATTTTTAAAGTGACGCATTCAAGGCTGTAATTTTTTGAAGTTTAACCTCAAGGACTCAGGTTTTAAGTCTTTGCTATATGACAACATTAATTATCTATCCGTTATAAAATGTGGGTGTTTGATCTTCTGTTCGTTTGGGTTTCTGTTTTGATCGGAGGCTTTCAAGGCAGCTGTAATTACACCTTTATTTAAGAAACGTTCTCTCAATCAAAATGACAAATCACAGACCCACACAGCTAATCTTCTTTTCTTTTCTAAAAATCCTTGAGAGATTTTGTTGCTAATCAACTGTGTGAACGCCTAACCAGTAATGGCCTGTTGGAAGGTCTCAGAGATCTGAAGCGGCACTGCAGAAAGTCACCAATATTATCACGGCTTCAGATAACGGACTCATATCTGTTCTGGTCTTATTAGATCTTTGTAATTTATTGACACGGTTAATCACAATATTCTCTTAGAGCATGTCGAAGGGAACAATATCAGGCTGGTTTGTTTGACAGATTCCAGTTTGTTCCTGTGAATGATAATCCTTTTTCACACTTCCTGAAAGAGTTTGCACTAGATCTTTTTGTTGTCTGTCATTTTGACTGATGGGGACATAAAAAAAAAATAAATAAATAAATAAAATAAAAATTATGCCGTGATCCATTTTCACTCATCAATTTTTAAAATGAGCACCCCATTATACTGCATTTAATATTTATTCAGTTTAGTTAATATGTGTGACAAAGTAGTTGCATTCGTGTTTATTTATCACTTGTCCCTTAATTGATATATTTTATCTTTGTGTAGTTGATCATAATACTTAAATTTAAACACTGCTGTGATAACTTTTCTTCACTCACTATCCTGAGTTTGTTTGTGGTAGCATTATGCTGCAGACTACAAACCGTAAATTCTGGACTATAAGCCGCTGCTTTTATCCCGCACTTCGAACACTGCGGCTGATGCTGAAGTGCGACTAATGCATGTTTTTTTTCTTCATACCGGTAAAAACATTTTGCCTCATAATAGTAGACCAATCAATTAATGAATAGTTCACAGAGGTCCAATGAAATTGTGTGATCAATTAGGAAAACTTTCACAAATCAATGACCGGCGCTGTACGCATTGTGCATACCTTGAGATATTCCTTTAAGTAATATATATATATATATATATATATATATATATATATATATATATATATATATATATATATATTTTTTTTTTTTTTTAAATTACTGGATTTTTTTATTATCTAACTGGCTTTGCTTTTAACAACATTGTGGATTAAAAAAAAAGGTATTTTCTGTCAAAACATCTTGTACGTAGCCCACATCATGGTGCGGTTACACCAAAAGTGCTGTACGTGTCAAAAACGTGTCCGATGCTTCAAGTTAGATGCGTTTGCACTTTGAATGCAGTCGCTTGACATTTTGTTCTACACCTAGCGCTTCGAGCATCTGGTTTACATTCAAAGTCTATGTGGAGGAGCGTCGAGGGCGGGTCAGCTCTAGACGTTGTTTTGACGCTCTTCGGGTCAAATCTCGCTGTGCTAGGCCTCCACATAGACTTTGACGCTCAAAACGCTTTTGGTGTGAACGCACCATAAATGTTATTGGCAAATTTACTTTTGCTTATTTTACAGATTGGCGCTGTTTCTGTAAGCTACATATGATTATGCAGTGAAGATACCTAAAAATGAATAAGTGGAGTTTCAACCTCCTGTAAATCTAACAGGGTTGAGTGGAGATCTCAGACACGTCACCTGAACCTGGGAATCTCCATCCTCCGCCTCCCGTGGATCCCAGAGGTACGCTTTGCTTTCCTATCTTTATTATTTAGTATAATTTGTAAAAAAAAAAAAAAAAAAAAAGATTATTTGTTGTTTTGGTGAACCGTGCACATTTGGCCAGTATTTGCGCGGTATTTGTTATCTTTGTGCATATGGTGCGTGAAACACGTTGGGGTTGTGGTTGAGCTCTTGTGGGTCAGGTGCGTTTGTGGATTTGTCCAGAGAGACGAACTGTCGCAGTTTGTCCGGCGAGCATGAAGAACATAATTTGTGTTACTGATACATATGTATATTTAAACAGAGAACAAGAACTGTTCTCTGTAATTTTAGTAGAACTGTTGTAAAAAAAAAAGCATATACAATATGTATTTATGTAACGATATGTATTAAATTAAAAGTTTAAAAATCGTCACGTGTAATATCTTTATGTGTAAATATCTAACATTACACCGTGTGGGACACCTGCGGCTTAAAATCCGATGTGATAAAAGTATAAAATAGATTTTCTTTCTAAATGCGGTTTTTAATCAGGTTTGCTTGGTAGTCAGGAATTTATGGTATAAGCATATGTTTTATTGAAAGCTATCACTGCTAAACCATTAAATCAATATTCCTGTTGCTTGGTTATGAGGTACATTTCTGGTAAATAATTTTTCTTTTGTCCTCACCATTGTTTGTCCTTTAGATGCCACACCCTGAGCAGGTGTATGGGCGAGGCTGGACTAGCATTTCCTGATGTTACTGATTGCATCACTGGGTCCCACCAAATGTGGTTTTTCTTTTTCTATCACATTTTGTGGTTTTCTTTAAAGTAACCTTCTGAGTTGTCCTGTATTAAATGTTTTATTTTGCAGACTAGTTATGTTATGTTGGTGATTTTGTAAATTAAATTAATCTTATTCCTGTTTCTTTGTTTTTTATTTTGTTGTTTGATTTGACCTGTTTTCTCATGGTGTGGTCTAATCAAGTGTAGGTGTGTTGCCAGTTTGCTATAAAACCAGTAGAGTTTTGGCTGCTCCAGATGGATGAATAAACTCCACCAGAAAACCTATGAAGCAGCTGCTGACGCTGCTTTCTTTTCACTTGCTTCAACTTTTTGACAACACAACCTCACATTCAGTTCAAACAAGCTGAACACAGAATCCTCCACATCAAGCAGATGAACAAATGTAGCTAACTTTCCACAGTGGCAAAAACATTATTATTGACAGTAGCAAATTATGATGAAGGTGTGATCCTAAGTCAACACACAGCTAGAAACTAATCAGGCCTGAAATCTGGGTCTGATGATGGACCCAGACCTGCAGGTTCAGTTCTGGGTCCGTAAGACTGTTTCCAAGCCGGCCTTCCATCACCTGAAGGACATTTTCAGGCATAAAGGACTTGCGTTGCATCAAGAGCTAAAGAAATTCATCCATATGTTCTAGTTGCATTATTTACTGTAACATTGTCTTTACAGCTCTGCCTAATCTTAAACATCTGCTGTTGTTGTTTTCAAGCTTCCAGACCTTTCAGGTCTCCTGGTTCTGGTCTGCTTTGTATCTCCAGAACAAAACCTGATTTCTTATTCTGGAACAAACTTCCAGAAAATTGCAGACCTGCTGAAACACAGAGGCTGTTTAAATCAGGACTTAAAACCCACCAATTAAAGAGTTACTTAGTTGATTAAGAGTATGTTGAACATTGATCAGCATATTTGCTGATGATTATTCTTGATGATGGTATTTGACGAAATATGTTGGCTTGTTTCATAATTGATGACTATATTAATTTTTTTTTGTCAAGTAAAGCACTTTCCACTGCCTTGCTGCAAAAATGTGTTGTGCAAAATCTTAAAACTCTGCTGAACTAAGTTCCTTTCATCTTTTTAATGGTCTTCTATATAAATATTTTCTTAGCTAAAGCCAACTATGTATTATTTTCTTAATGTTTTTGCTCTTGTTTCTCATCCAAGATTTCACTAGATGAAATAGTTTTCAGTTTTCTGCCTCTTGCTTTGACCTCAATAAAAATGCCAGGTCAGCTGGACGAAGAAATAACCAAAAGTTCTTTATCCCTCCTCTGCATCCCTAATGACAAGAAAATAAACACAGGAAATGGCCGGCCTCTATTCTCTGCAATTAGGTCACCAACACACGCACATGTGCGCACACAAACACACATTTTACTGCTCGCTCCATCATCTGGTGTGTACGCAGGAAAAGCTGCTTCTGTTTAAGACGGAAAGACAGAAATCAGAGCCCAAATTAGTTTGGGCTGCTGAGAAAGGCAGTAACTGTGTTCAGTGTACAGAACTGGCACAAATAAGGTCAATTACAAATAATGAGCCTAGTGGGCTTTGACTGTTCCAGCCAGATTACCCACAGATATCATAAACCTCCTCACAGTTTCACTAAATCACTGCTCCTCATCAGCATCACTGAAATTCTGAAAAAAGAAAAAAGTTACATGCAAGCCGATAAAAGATTAGATCAGAAAACTTTGACGCTTTCAGTTCTTTTCTCCTTTTGCCAGTTTGTTCCACAGCAGGCACATATATATACATATACATATAATATAAAAGTTCCCTGCTGCCAAGCATTTCCCCCAAGGCCACTGTTATAGTAGCTTCTGAAAAGTTTTGGACTTGCAGAACTTTGTGCAGTGAGCATAATTTATAAATGTGCAGTTGCCCCTCAGCAGTGAAAATCCATCTAAATTTTCTTTCAAACTTCACAGGAATGCTATAAATAAAACTGCAGTTTTATTGACATGTAGTAGAGTTAATGAGTGGAAAAACAGCAGCTTATCATTTAGCATTGTAAAACATGTCCTCAGAAGAGCTAGCTCAACTGTTGGCTCCCCTTGGCTATTTTTTTCCATGCCTAATTTTTCAAAACTTTGAAATGTTTTTTGTTTTTTTCTTTGAGGACAGCTCTTTACAGTAGATTGAATTGTTACTTGAAATACATTAAGAAAAGGGTGCTGTGGTGGTGCAGGGGCAAAGCACACCCCATGTATTGAGGCCTTAGTCCTCATGCTGGTGGTTTCAGGTTCGTTTCCTGGTCTGGTGACATTTGCTGCATGTCTTCCCCCTTTCTCATAACCCTCCTCCCTGTCAAACTACTTTCAAATAAAGGCCACTAGAGCCAACAAGACCTTAAAAAAAAAAAGAAATATGTTAAGAAAAATATACTTTTAAAATATATAGTTTAAATCTCTTACAGTGAGTATTATATATTTTACAGGCACATGAAATCATTTTATAGCTAAATCAATTAACTATGTTACCTTGGGTTGTTATAAAAAATGATGTAAATGTCAAACAATGTATTAGTTTTTCAGCATATATTATTTTCTTTTTGCAACTGCAGCGGCTGGAAACCTATTTTGAGTAGCTCAAACATGGACCGGATGTGCGCTTTTATTGTGAAAGCAGCACGTAAATGGGTGTACCATAATGTCTTGAGCTGCTGCACACTTGTATATCGTGTGCTGGGCCGGCTGGTTGCAGAGCCGGCTAGCTTTACCGCGGTTTGACTAGCATCAGGGCCTGAAGGACGAACCGACATTGTATGTGAATTTTGATTGACTGATAATTCTGTCAGTCATGCCAACGATGAAGGGGTAGCTGAATTTGTACCGCAGGCCCTGAGGCGGAGCAGCTCGCCAGATGCATTTAAGGCACTTTTTAAATCAGGAAATTAAAGTGAAGCCTTGGTAATACCAATAAGCAACTCGTTTTGTAGAATAAAAATTTAATTATAGATAAAATGAAATATGTTTAAAACATTTTACACTTTTTCTTTTCAATTTTCTAGGGCTAGCAGAGAAGGCCACCACTGGTATTATGCTTACCTACAAAAAAATGTGCAGGTATTTTGAAGGATAATTGATTCTGGATAATTGTGCATTTAACAAACTGAAAGCCTGTCGTAGAACAACCCAGAGTTCACCAGTTTTGTCTCTTGGCTGCCTAGACCTTTCATTATTACATTCCCCACTTTGATGGTAGTTTTCAACAGCAGAGTTAACTCGGACAGAATATTGATGCAGGCGAAACGGGGAAACCCAAGAGGGACTCGAAAGACACCAAACGCAACTCAGGTTGGCCTCGTTGCCTCCATGCGGTGAAATGAGAACGTAGGGGAGAAGGGTAAGAGGGCTGTAGCAGCTGTCACCAGGTGCTGCCCTGACCACGGTCTTCATCTGTGAGCCCCACGTTTAGAGCTGGCACCACTGCTCTGACCATGACTGAGCCTATTTCCCAACAAACAACTCACATACACACACAGGATGAGCCAGGAGAGTGGGGCCAAAGCTGCAGTCTGATATTCTGTGATAGCAATTAGTTACGTCTAAAGCCAAATGGCCATGTTTAAAAATTTAGAGAGAGGGGAGAAAAAGGACAGAGAACAGAACGAAACGGATATATCTGGATAAGGGAAAACGACAGGAGGGATTGATCACAGAGACAAAACTGTTGCCAGAGAGACATAATGAGCGCAGAACAGAGGATGAAATGAAAGACGAAATGAAAGAGAGGACGGGTTTGAAGGAGGCTAGGACTAGGTGGAGCAATAAAGTTTGGACAGAGAAGTAAAGTCAGCTTGATCTATGTGCATCTCTGTGTGTGTGCATGTGCGTGCTTGTGTGTGTGTGTGTGTGTGTGTGTGTGAGAGAGAAGAAAGCTGTCAGTCTAATTGATGCCGGGACAGCTTGACCATTTATTTTAATAGTGTTGTTTTGCAGTGCTTTATCACAGTCTCGCTCTCATGTTGGACAAGTTGCTACATTTTTTTGACAAGAGGGGGAGAGGGTGAAAGTCAGAGTTACAAAGGAATCGTTATGTGTGTGTGTGACATTTATGTCTTATCCTCTTTGTTCATTCTGGCAAGACAGAAATAAATGTCTTTGTGGACGTGTCTGTGTGGGGGAAGAGTGTGAGGTTTGTGCAACACATGCTTTTTTATGGTAGTTTCATGAGCATGTGTGTCCTTTGTGCTACATCCTGCAGGATGAATTGTTTCCTAGTTCCTTTCCTGCTGTCTTATTTTAACCTCTGGACACGGGAAACACACGTGCATTCGCACACTAAAACCTCTATGCCCACTATGCTGCTTCTGATGAGAGCTGCACGCCGTCTAATCACAACCTTTCTTATTTGCTTACACATCTGTGGGCAGCTAGCATTCTACTGTGAAATATGTGTTAGCAGACCACACAGGGACTACAGGGCAGTGATAGTAACAGGGGGTTGATGTTATTTTTCTTACCCACACACTGTGGTCTTTTTTTTTTTTTTTCGTGAGACACACACATACACAATGGAAAGGAACAGGCCGGCTACCTAGGGACTGACCTCTGACTGCCTCTTCTTCCTCTGACTGTTTTATTAATGGCTTGCTCTAGCACTCTGTAAAAGCTACTGTGCCCACAAATCTGTCTGTCTAGGCACGACACACACACACACACACACTTCCCCAGGCACATGCACAGACACTGAGTGAGACCGAATAATATACGAATGCATGTGTGCATGCACACTCAAACACACAAATGGGAGCAACAGTCAGCTGGGTCCACTTGTGAGAAGGGAAGCCAAGACATTTCCCATCCCTGAGAAAGTTTGGCAGCTTCTTCCATCCTCCGAACTTGACCTTAACCAGTACACACAGGCACACCCGCATGTGTGCCTTTCTATATTCACAAGGACTTTTCATCGACTTCCACTCATTTCTATAGCCCAGCCCTGAACTTTGTCCAAAATCTAACCATTACCAGTATAAGCCTAACTCTAACCCCAACCTAAACTTAACCTAACCAATAACCCAAAACAGCACTTTGTGAGTTGGTCCTCACAACATGGTGTTTGTTTGATTTGATACATTGCAAGGCTAATTTTTCCAAGGCCACACACACACACACACACACACACACACACACACACACACACACACACACACACACACACACTTTTTCATTAACTTCCATTGATTTTTCATTCATTTTTATAGCTTAATCATTACCCTAAATAAAAATGTTTCAAGTACTTTTTAAATATTCTTTAAATTTTTCTTAACATGTAAATTGGACCTGAATTTAAAAAATTTAAATGACAAAATTAAAATACAATAAATAAAGAATATACATTTTAAAAAAGTGACATGAAACATTTAACGTTAAAGAGGTGGACAGAGATCGACAGGACATTTTCTGGTTCCTGCCATCTGCTAATAAAACTTGTATTACCAGCACATGCCTATCTCTAAATCTAGCAACTGAGTGTGGTGCTAGTACAATGAAGCCTCCTGTATGAGTCAAACTGTTTGGGTTCACCATGTTGGTGCCAAGACTCGCACTCAACTGAAAACTGACTTTGGAAAGGGGACATCCAAAGAACATCTCCTCCAATTCCAGTTCCCTCTGGAACGATTGCTAACAAGAATCATGCCATGTCACTCCTTCACTCTGGTCATACATGGAACTCAGCTCCTTGATGAAATGACTGGCTTGGAAGGCCGGCTTGGCGGGCTGGCATGACAGCATGGCTTGCTGTTGGTGCCCTGATGCATCCAGCAGTACTTTGAACAAATGACTAGCACAGACAGATCATGGATAAGTACTTTATTATAAAGGCATTAGTGGTGGTGCTGCGGAATCTCTCGCAGTGCTGTGTCTTGATCAAATTTGGAGGAAGTCGTGGCTGTGGTGGCCTGCTCAAATTTCTTCCGGAGGGCGGCCAGCTGGTGCACGTCCAGCTGCAAGGCATAGAACCTGTCTGCTGTGGCGGTGTCGTGACACAACAGCCTGGACATCTGCCTCCTCACCTTGCTGGTTTGGGTGTTGCTGGCCTGTGGCGGCGGGGGGGGCAGAGAGTAGACAAATATGGTTGTATGCATGGTACTTATGGTTGGCTGCATGGTTGTGTGGATGCTCCGGGGTCCAGGTGATAGCTGGTACTCACCAGCATGGCTATGGAGGTTTGTAGAAATGGGGAGAGACGGATGATCTCTCCCCATTTCGGCCCACAGAGCCCTTGCATGGCGGACGAGCTTCACGAGGCGAACATTGCTGGCATTGAAAAAGACTAAGTCACAGCGAAGCCGGAGCTTGGCTCTGATCCTCATCCAGCGGCTGATCCAGCCAAACTCGTCGCGATTTAGGTAGACTTGGGCACAACCAAATGCCCTGTTTATCTTGTGGTTCTTAACCTGGTTTTGATTTGCAGAGAGTTGTAGGTTAAGGGCTAAGAATTTACATGGAGGTCCATGGGGATTGTGGTGGGGCTCTGAGCCTGACTCACGTTGATAATGTAGCCCAGAGCATTGGGAATGGATTCCTGCCTTACTTCATTTACCTCAACTGTCCTCAGGTTGGTGATGATGCCAATTCTGTGGCCATAGAGAGAAGTGAGGTAAAGAGCCAGGTAGCCAAAGAACTTGTTCCTGAGGGCCACCATGGGACTGACCTCCAGCTCGTCCAACAGCTTGGGGATCTAGTCCCTGGCCAGCTCCCAGCACCTGCAGAGATGATTGGGCATTACAGGCCGCTTGATCTTGGAGCTCTTACCGCACGTGCATCTGAGCAGGATCTTCTGTTCCCGGGCATGCTTAACTCCATGAACGCTGTCTAGGTCTGTCCTCAGCCTCCAGGACTTGCTGTGGTAGACGGGGCAGCGGTTCTTGAGCTTGGTGGGTGTCATGTCTCTCTCAGCTCAATGCAGAAAGCAACTGGACGAATGGGCTCCTTTTGCTTCATTATATGTGACAATCAGATCCAATCATCAGTTCCAGGATGTCCGCATACGTGGCAGTGGGTGGGCAGGACCGGAGCTGTTTGTTTACGTCCCGTCCCAATTGTCCATTTGCTGATTCGTCGGTTCAGGGTGGCCCCTCATGGATGCTAGAAAACAGCACTTCTTCTGATGGGCCCCACAAAATGTCAGTCCCCACAGCAGAGCTTGTTAAGTACACAGTCCTCACAGTGTATCAAATACAAGAACGCACATATAATAGTCCGCTCAGCTGGGAAACCTCATCATTTTTATTGGATTATTCCCGCTATTATGGTACTTACTGTAAGTGGATAAAAGATGTCATTTTGAACAGTGATTTATTCGATTTAAAATATGAGACATGCACACGCGCAAGCACACACACTGTCAGAGGTTTGATTTTCCAAAGTGGAAGTTCAAAGAATTAAGTGTAGCAGTAGCTCTCAAAAGACATGAATGACATAGCAGAAGACAATGCCTGCATTAGCATATTGTTATGCAAAGAGAAAGTCTGTCTGAAGATAATTTTTTTTTGTCCCTCTTTTGATGTCAGTCACACAGCTTCAGAATCAGATAATGCTAACTCGACTGAGTAGCTGTCGTGCTTTTTCACTGCTTTGAACTTTGTCTTTTAGGTTTTAAAAAATTCACATCTTAAAATCTGTTCAGTGCCCAGTGTTGGTACCACTGTTGCCTTGCAGAAAGTAGGTCTTCAGTTTAAATCCTGGGCTGGGGTCTTTTTTGCATAGTTTACATGTTCTTCCCATGCATGCTTCCTCTCCTGGCAGAAATATGTGACTACTAGGTTAGTTGGTCTCTAAATTGTTCTTGTAAGTCTGTGTGTGCGTGGCTGTTTTATCCTGTGTCTCCCCAAGATGTCCAGTGATGAACTGGCAACCTATCCAGAGCCTACTTTGACTCTTGCCTAATGACTGCTGCAGAAAAGAACCAACCAACAGATAGATGGATGACATTTTGAGCAAAATGGGAAAAACAATGTAAAAACTGTGCCCTGCTGTGATACTTTAGGCTGGGTATTACCTTTCTACACAATTCCACTCAATTCTCATCTCCCTTCAGTGCTCTGTCTTAGCTTCTTCCTTTGAGATGGATTCCTCCAGTAGTATTTCAACTTGAAATTTTGTTTTTACTTTAAAATCACATTTTTTCTCACTTTTTGAAATGTAGTCTGCCTATGGTTGTCGTTTGACAATGGCAGCAGAGGAAGTGAATGAAACGGTTGAGTCCACGTTAGCCACACTTCCAAATATTGAATCAACATTAACAACCGGGCCGGGTCATTCAGATTGACATTTCGTAGTGTCGAATTGGTGCAATAAGTACATTACGAAACGTATTCAATTGGGTAAAATTTAAAACTTCAAGAGAGCACGCCTCCAGGAAGCCGTTGTCTCAACAGCCCCGAGTCCATACCCTCTGTGTGAAGCAAGGGGCTGGTTTCTACCAGGCTAGTGGTATTTATTACCCCTGAAACTTACTCACAGTTTGTTTCATTACTACTAATTTCAGTGGATTTCACTAGGAAGCGAAATGTAAATAACATGATTTTTATATTTTGTATATATAAAAGAAAACCCTGTAAGGTGTGGCATGCTTTTTTGTATTGAGCCCTTTGAGTCGATACTTTGTTGAATCATCTTTTTCTGTAAATACAAGTGGAAGACTTAAGGACAGCAGCAGTGAAAGGCTACTTTCAAATACTTTAACAGATTCTGAGTTGGATGTAGTTCTGGATTTTGGTATATTTGAGCACATGATAATGGTTTGGGTTTTACTAAAGCCCTTCTCTTGAAGCTCTGGCTGTTAATTGTATGAAAGGTAGTTCTGTTGGGAGGTGAATCTAGTCTCAAAAGTTGCTGCTTTTCTCAGTTTTTCTTTTTGTGCCCTGTATTTAATTCCTTTCACTTTTCTATGAATCCTGACCTGGCAATTTCTGAACCTGCAGAAAAACAGTCCCACATGAAGATGTTGCCACCACCATGTTTCATCATAAATGTGGTCTCTTAAGAATAATGTGCATTTTTAGCTTTCTATCACACATAATGCTTCTCATGTACACTATTTTGTTCTTATTTCACCAGAACACCTTTCGCATGTTAAGAACCTTCTTTCTTTCGAAGATCAAATGTTCACTTGGTGAAATTTAAATTATTGACAAATAAAATATTTTTCCCCTCACATCACAAGTACGTGTTACTTGTCGTTGTTCCGTAAAATCAACTCTTAGTAAGCTACATATAGCTTTGTGAATATAATATGGTGAAATGCAAAAGAGATGTGAACGTCTTTGGCACTATTACATGGATAAAAATTGATAAATTGTTTAAAATATTAGACATTTAGGCTAGACAATGGAAGTGTCTTTTTCAGTGGAGGTCATTCGTACTTAAAGGATAGTCAGAGTAATATTATGCAGAGATTGTTTTAGACAAAGGTCAAAATTCTTGTAATTGATGTTTTATTATCTCAAGAAGCCTGTAAGTTCCCATGAGGGTACCATTGAAATCGGAAATTGATCACATTTAAATGCCATCCAGGTTTAATTGCCATCTCTAGTTGGCTGCAATTTTGCCAATTAGCCTCTGTTAGCTACCTTCCTACTAACGCTTGTGCTAGCCAACAAGCTGGGCTCCATCTGACTGTGGACATATGGCGACAGTAGAATGGGACCTAAATGACCAAAGTTGCCAGTAGTCGGAGATCTAAGATTACTTATTGTGATAAAAAAGAAACAATTATTTTTCTGGCAACAAAGTGCAGAATCCAAAAAGACATGTCAGCATAATGGCAAGGGAGAAGGTGGTGTGTGAGTGTGTGTTGGGGAAAGGGAGGCAGAGCCATGCAACAAGGCTCAAATTACTTTTTAATCACATCATTAAAGGATTTTGAATTATGAATTTATCATTATAGATGACTTAAGGCATGAAAGCAAAATGAGATATTTCCTTTTTTTTGAAAAGTGAAGACAAAGATAGCTGCTGCTGTGTGTATGCACATGCTTATGGAGGTGTGTACATGTGTGTTATTGAGGAGGTAGACTGGCATTCTAAATTTGCTTTAATATGCCAAATAGACCTACATCAGAAAAATAATTACTGCCCTATTAATTGTGCATACCGAAGCTTCAGGCAAAAAACAGCAAATATTCCACAAACTTTCCAAGATCCTTTTGAGGTGGATCAATGAAAGCTTAAAGGTGTTTTCACATTACTCTGGTACACTTGGTTCGATTGGGGACCATGACTGAAGTTTGTTACATTTTCAGCTGGTGTGAGTCTCTTTCACATTGCACTGGGTCAAACAATTTTAAAACCTGTTCACCTCTTCACCTGTGGTGGCGTTGCATCAAGAACCACAGAACAAAATGACAAAAAACCTGGAAAAAATACATGAGTGGAACTTTCTTCTGGTAAACAGACTGAACTTACATAATGGTTTTCCAATCATTTTGACCACTCAAAGTGCTTTACACTATAGTCACATTCATCCATTCACACCAAATGCTCACACATTCATACACAGACATGCAGATCGGTAGGGAACCTGGGGTTAACAGGAGGAAGCTGAAATTGAACCTAAGACCCTCTGGTCACAAGGCAACGACTCTACCCACAGAACCACAGTCGCCCCAAAGATGGAGCAGCATCAGATTTAAGCTGTTGTAGCAACTTTTGCGTTTAAGTTTAATTAGCCCAATGCTATGTCAAATGAGAACAGGTGCCATTCTGTTAATGAGCTACATATCGAAGGCATCCAAGAAACAATCATCATGCAAAATAGGAACTGGTGTCATTCTTTTAATACTTGGTGACAACCATGTAAATGAATAACTGGTGTCAAAGCGGTGAGAAGAAACTCAAGGTTGTGACCTTCTTGAGTATCAACTTTCATATCTGTCTATGGGTTATGGACTACGGGTTCTTTTTCTGCCTGTACGGTAGTCAACTTTACCTCTCTGGAGGCTTCAAATGCTGCGAGTTTCCAGGTTAGTTTGTGTCTTGGTCGCTTCAAAGCTTATAGGCTTCTATTGTCTTCTCTTCTGTAAGCCTTTGAATGGCCAACATTAAACTTCATTTTAAAACTTGTTCCTTCTGAATTCTTCAGAGTGGATAGTTTTCCACAAACAGAGTTGAGTGTATATTGGCCAGAGAAATCTGGCTCCATTCTTCCCACTTTTCTTCCCCGTTTCCTCGTATTTAGAAGGAAGACTTCTTTGTGATTTACACCTAAAGTCATGAGACTGAACCAGATACTTGGCGTCAAGTCGGCTGCAATCTCTGAAGGGAAGACTGTTTCTCTCCCAAATGCACATCAGATGAAATGGGGAGCACTTTGTTGTGGTGTGTAGTTTCGACCTCAGGGAAAAGCGTGTGGCTTCCTAGATCAAATCCCAGTTGTTCTGTTGATTGTTGACCACCTTCTTTAGGGCGCTACAATGTAAGCAGCAGAACCCCCCCCAAAAAACCATGAACCGCTGTGAAAGAACAGAAAATATGTTTCCTCAACAGACTGAAATCATAGATTTTACCTCTTGATGTTGTCGTTGGTCTCTCCATCCAGACACTTTGTCTGGGGAAACTAAGCAGCAGTGATGCTTCTCTCAGTTCCAAGGAGTGGGCTTATTTTCTGGTTTACCTTTGGGTGGTTAATAATATTTGAAATCATCAAATGTGTATTAAAAATTTCCCACAAATTCACTCACCTCATTTACAAGTTCTCTGCCTCTGAAAACCAAGTCAGCAGGAGAAGTTGGAAGGCGTTGGTCGGCACCTATTAAATGAATTACAACTCAATTATAAAATATGCCTCAGTAGTAAAAGTAGTAGATGTACTGCCTATATAATGGGAAACAATGCAGTAATGAGAACTGTGGTTGGCTAACTCCTAATCTAGATTTATCCAAAAAAAACTTTTTTTTGCACTGATCCAAAATGTTAGCAAAAACTGTGTCCACTCGTTTTTTCTGATTTATTTTTCCTGTGAAACACAAAATGACAGAAAAGGTGATGAATAAATATATGAATCATATGTCACTTTGTTTTATATTTAATTAGCTGAACCCAGGAGTCTTACTGCCTAGCCTTCTTCACTTACAATAATAAATTATTTTAAACCAAGAGAGATGTTACTGAGAGAAAAAATCCAAACTGTGCGTTTAAGGGCAAATTAGCAAAACACCATGAAGTACTATGAAATCAATCCTCATGTAACTAAAAATAACAAAATATAGCTATAAAACAATGTTTTCTGAAACTAATAAAACAGCAACTTCTTGCTCTTCAAAGTTTGAACTGACTGCGTCTTGTTTTGAAGTAGGATGTCACTGTGCTGCTAGCGTCTGATTTTGAGCTAACTTTGCTAATGTGACATAGAGGTACTTTTCTCTTCAATGCCATTTGCTTTGTAAGATAAAAAGCAGAATTGTTTTTTAAGATTGGAATAACAAATGTTTCTATTATTTACCTTGCATAACAGATGCCAGAATGTTTTTTTTTTACATCAACAAAACAGCTAGCTACTGTACATGTTTCTATTTAGAAACTGTCAAACTCTTCAGTCTTCATGTCTTTTCTACTCGACTATCAACATAAATTCCTCCTAAATGACTCGTTAAAACGACTCTGCAGAGGCTTCTGCCACACCTATAAATCAGCAGGAAGTTTGCTGTTTATTGGATGAGGTGGGAAAGAAGAAAAATCCGTTGGAGCTTCCAGCAGCAGAGGTGCTGGCATAAAGAGCCAGTAATTGAACTTAATTTAATGGAGCCACTTTTTCACATCCTGGAAGATCCACATCCTCGGTTCTCTTTACATAAGAGTAGACAACATTATGGCTAAATGCTCTTTGAACAGTAAATTATGCAAAGCTATTTAGGTGTGCAGAATATAAACACAGAGCAAGAGATTCCTCTATTTCCACTTTAATGATGATTTACTGCGTAAAACCGATACATGACATTAAATAGTCAACTGCAATGGAGATTTTTTTAGCAACTTTTCAGAGTTGTATGAACCTAATTAGCTGCTGAAACTTTTGATTCAGTTGAAAAATGATCTAGCTGGTAGAGAACAACCTTGTTTTCAACCTCATTCTGATATGTTTAACATTAACAATTTATCTGACTGACCTTTAAACAGGATTTTTCTAGCTTCTTGTGTCTAATTGGAAGCCAATGAGAAACTACAGCACATGTTAATTAGGATATTAAAAATTCACCACGGTACTTCTAAAGATCTCTCAACTTTAACATTTCACAAATATTAATTAATGGATGTGGTTTTTAAAGGGGCAGCATTGTGTGGTTTTCAGCCACATAGTATCATTTTATAGTACAATCAGGTAACTGTTGCCTTCAGTTGTTAAAAAAAAGCTACATATCAAATATGACTTTAAATTTTGATCTCAAATTTCTTTAATGTCTTGAAATTGGGCCTCTTGCTTTAAAACGTCCTGCTCTTTCTAAAACTCTGCCTTCAGGAAGTCCTCACAACGGTGTTCCTCTGCTGACCCTTTAACAATGTTTTTACCAAGGTTTCACTGAGAAATAGCACGTAAAATGAGCTCAGCAGGCACACAATTTCATCAAACGTTTGCTAATTTCTGATGGCTAGTTTCTGATGGCTAGTCTTAAGGAGCTGATGGTTGGGGAGGGTTGCTCTGTGAATAGGAAGCTCTGAGGAGGAACTTTGGCCTTGAAGGCGGAGCTAGGCCCACCCGAGTGTTTGGCACAGCTGAATGGTTCCCGTTGAAGATTAAAGGATTTCTTAAAGATGCATGAAAGAATCAAGCCAACACTCCAGCTATGGTTTTGATGTGGAAATAGTATAACATGATTTAAAAGCTCAGAAAAGTCAATATTCTATAATACTGCCCCTTTAAATGTATATTATTTATGAAGGTTTCTTCATAACTGAATATGTCAGTCACACAGTATATCTTTAGGAAAGTGTGGGGTTTGATAGGATAACCAAGCAACCATATATAAAGCAATATTATAAGCCTTTAACATCCAATGGACAATTGTTAAATGAGAACAGTAAGATTATGGCACAACTGCAGACCTACAAAGACATGGCCACCGACCTAAACTGACCGGTCATGCAAGCAGATAATTGTGATCCTGGCAGTGCTGCAGCGAACCAAAGCCAGGCAGGCTAACCTGTAGACCCGACAAATGTAAGTCACGCCCTTTACAAATGGCCTTTGTAAAAGAGTGGCAAGAAGAAAAACTGGTGAAGCTTTTTGGCCTTTATGCGTAACATTGTGTGGCGATACAGGATAACTGTACAAAGCTGGCTGAACTGGTAGTGTTATGTAAAATTGACTTTTTGAGCTTTACATCATATGTTGTTCCATCAACAAAAACATAGCTGGAGTGCTGCCTTGATTCTTTAAATCATATTTGAGAAATCCTTTAATCTCCCGTGGCAACCATTCAGCTGTACGATGCGATTGGGAGGGGCCAGTGCAGCTTTCAACGGTGAAGCTCTTTCTCATTGCTGGAGTTTCCAAACTTCAAATCATCCACTCAGCTCCTTCAGACTAGCCAGCAGCAATTAGCAAACAGCTGATTGAACTGTGCATTTGTGGAGCTCATTATAGGAGCTACTTGTTAGTGCAACACTGGTAAAAACGTTGTTAAAGTGTTAATAGATAGTTATAGCAATGTGCTAATGACTTCCTGAAAGCAGAGTTTTAGAAAAAATATCGATACCACATCAATATCAGTGTCGGATCGGTACTAATGTGATAAGATTGATTCTTTAGTTTAAGATTGTTTCTTGGACTTTTACTTTTGCATTGTAGTTTGTTTAGAAAACAATGCACACACATGTTTTTCATATATTGTTTCTGGTTGTCATGCAAATATGTTTTAGTATTTTAGGCACCTATAAACTTGATCTAAATTCTGTCCAAGGTTTTAGCAAGATAATTCAAAATAAACAGGTTTGGTGATATATCATACTTAAATAGTAAGTATCGGTACAAGTATTGGTATCACCTATACTGTCCCTGTAGTTACTTAGTTTTGGATCAATACCAAAATATGCAATTTCACTCACCAGACTTTTCAGAAGTTTCAGAAACATTGGAGCCTTTCCTTTAACTTCACCATCTTGTACAGCTTTGTGTTCATCAGGTCACATAGAACCTGATAGATGTAGAAAACATCAAGGGCTATGAATACCTGCAAGGCACTGTATGTTACAGAAGGATGAGATTAAACCCTGGAGGTTTTTATCACACATAATCTAAATTACATTTTCACCTTTTAATATAAATTGCAATGTGTTTGCAGTTGTACACTTCTGATATTTTGCTGCAGCATCTCAGATATCACAGAAAAACCCACTGACAAGCATCGCACTACAAGGGGCAACACTTGGTAAACTTGACATAAACTAATGGTCATATCTAACAAATTGGGGCCACAGTTAGAGGTGCACTGGTGTCAGACAACCAGGGGGAAGAGAGATAAAAAGTGATTAAAGATCAAAAGAGGGAACAGAGTCAGATAAATAGTGTCTTGCCTTCTTCCTCGTCCCTCCTTCCCTCCCTGCTCCTGTCTCGCTCTGTGCCGCCTGTGCAGAGGACAGCTCACTCGATGAAAATCAAATGTTGATAAAGAGAAAATTGCATTGGATGATGGCGAGGAAAACAGGAAAGATACACGCAGAAAAGTCCCAGAGGAGATACGAGGAGGGGAGAGGAGGGCGGAAAAAAAGCACGAGATGTTATAACAGATATACCCCAACAAACCAGAAAAAAAAAAAATGCCTGCACATCATTTGAACAACATTTGTTAAACAGACACACCAACCTTTTCCCTTGGGTTTTTATCTTGGTACGCTGGTACGACGAGGAAACCGTTTTACCCTGGAAACAAACAAATTTACAGAGAAATTGGTCCTCTAGTTGTGCTGCTTTACTCGTTTGCGGACACCTCACTTCTCTCATTACGCTCCATTACGGCACCCAATCAAAGATGGAGGAGATTTCCCTCCACAGGTAATAAGAAATCAAGTCAACAGCCTATTGTCCTCTTTGCAAGGCCACTGATCTGGGAGGGCAGATGAGCATTTTTTAGGCTTCAGACCATGCAAACTTTAACAGAATCTAATTTGACAATCAAAGAATGATGTTTAGTAAATTTGATCTGGGCTCCAATGGATTTTACAACAATTAAATGCTCACTTTACTACATCCAAGCAGGGTCAAAAATGAACCATCATCTTCCTACTAGTTCTTGTCTTCTTATTTGGTGTTTTTTACCAAAATCAGAAATCAGGAGACCAGAGACGACTACTGGAGTTGATGCCAGAGACTAGTACAAACAATACAAAGAATAACCATATTTAGGAGAAATTAAAGTGAACACCACAAAAACACAAAACATAGAAGAACCCAAGAAAATACAAATACACTATACTGCAGTTAACTTTCAACATGGATGTGCACAGTGTTTTCAAACATGCAAAAAGGCAGATCCAAATGTCCCCACTAAATGGCGCCGGTCCGCATGATGTCCAACGAAAGAGTCCATGAATTTATTTGTCCAACTATATGAGGGGGAAAATGTCCAAGTGCAATTTGTCCTCAACGGACAGTTAGCTAGTCTTTTTTTCAACGGTTGTGTACACAAATCAGATGCAATTATATCCACAACCTGTATGTCTTTAAGACAACATAGACATTTGACATAAACACTTACATTAAACTCATATATTGAGTTTTATAAGTTGAATCGGGTAATAACTGGCTCCAAATGCCACCCAAACAATTAGCATCAACTACAAACAAACATTTCATTCACTACTCACCGATTCCGTTCACAGTTCAGTGCATGACAAACTTCATGGCTCCAACCTCACTGGTAGTTGAGATCTAAATCATATTTGTACTGTGAGCCTTAAAGTGCATAAAGAACAGAGTTCTTTAGTTGTTTGGGAGCTTTGTCTCCCTCTCTCACCTGACTGGGGAAAGCTGGAGCAGGCCTGTATTCCTACCACTCCAGACGCAGTGATTGGCTGGATCCATCATGTAATTAAATGACTCTCATACTAACCAATAGTAATGCATCTGGAGCAGTAAAGGGATGCTCAAGGGCAGATTTTATCCTGGGTTGCATATAGTTAATGAAACCGCAGCTTGTGGCTGGCAGCAACACATATCTAGTGGATCACACAGACTAGACTGCAGGTCTAATCGCTGTGTTTGCATTAAATAAACGTAATTAAAATCACACATGAATAAATTTGTTCGTGTGATAAATCCATTAAAAATCAGGCTGGACCATCGTCCTCCAAACACTTCCTGTTGTCTTCTTAATTTTTTAAAGAAACATCTGATTGTTTATTCATGTGACTTCTTTCAAGTGAAAAAAAAAATGTTTCCATTGCAGTTTTGTGAAATACACAGATTTTGAAACGGCTGAAAAGCCACTTCGTTCTACTGCAAAAACTTTTTATTGAAAAAATTAACTTGTTTCCATTGAGCGAATTTATTTTTATAATTTCATTTTGCGCTAATTTATTATCAATCAAAATGGCAGTATTCACTCCCCTGGATGAGCACGTAGGAGCAGCTCAGCAGGAGGAGTGCAGTGTGTTGACTTTTCTCTCATGCTTCGCTTGTTTGTAGCAACAGAGAAGAACAAGCTCTCATTATTTATCATCCACCATTGTTTTTGTTTTCCTAAACTAGCTAGCATTACCCTTTTTATAGTGTGTACCTGTGTGTCATTTATGTATTTTATTTGTTATTTTCATGATTAAATCAGTCTTCAAGACCGGTCCTCCAGGCAGGGAAGTTTTTCACGAGCACCCTGAGTGAAACAATTAGGCCTTTAGCAGGACTCTGGAAAAATTGACTGAGGTCTCAGCAGGTGATTCAGCTATTTGATTCAGTTGTGTGGGACCAGGGAGAGACATTTAAGAGTCCCTGGACACCAGCACTCCAGGCCCGAATTTGAGCACCCGGGCTCTATTTTATAGTGTTCAAAACCAGCTGCTGTTGCTGTGTGTATTGGCTTTTGCCTGTGTACGTCCATATTGATTATTAGGTTTGCTTATATTCAAACAATTCTTTTCCTTTTATTTTCACTCATCCAAGGTGTCATAGCTCCAAGGTATACCACTGAAATGGTCCTACTGATGTTAGATGAAGAGATTCTTACTCCTGCACACACACACACACACACACACACACACACACACACGCATGTATGCAAAATAGATATTCATTTTGTTCAACTGCTGTTGTGCAGTTTTCTTTTCCAACTTTCACAAGTTTTTAAAAAATGCTCAAAAAGTTACGAATAAAATGATCTGAACTTTAAAATCATTCCAGTGTGGACAAACTTATAATACGAGATATATAAAAGCATTGATTCTAATGCGGCTCATTTTTACCCCCTCTTATGGAAGAGTGTGGTGTCCAAATGCTAGTCAGTGCTGTCATTTGGCGGCAGCACTGGGATGACCTAATGTGAGTGGTTTGTTATGCTGCCCAAACTCATGATAGAAAATGTTTTTCTTTTATTCCCTCCAAATTATTAGTTATTACACACATTGAAGCAATATGTACAATAAAGATGTGTGTGTCCTCAAACCACGATTATTAGCAATGAATGTCCACATTGCACTTTAGTGGGGTACAAATGATCAGGAGAACAAATAAAGTCTGTGTTCTGTTGCTGTTAGGCTCACAAAAAAGTTACAGTCTTTAAAAAGTTAAAATAGATAAAAAACATAAATGGGCTAAAAACCTGTTAAGAATAATTGATAAATTATATTTCAATGGGTTTATTCAATATTGGGTTAGTTGGTGCCACAGTTATAATAGATATTGTAAAACAATTTATCAAACAAAATGATATTTACTTAATATGCTATGCAGAATAAAGCCTGCAACTAAGCAATGCAGCAGCTTTCTACATCTGCCTCTTGGCCTCTACTATCCAGGGTTACCATGCCAACTCCCCCCACCACAGTCGCAGAGGGGCAGCACCATCACCAAGACAAAATGACACTTATTAAATCGTTTCACAAATTAAGTGGTGCCACAAGCATTTTTTTCTTCTCTAATTCTAATTCGTGTTGCAGTCTGCATCACAGTACATTGAAATTTACTGAGGTTCTGGTTGTTATAAAAAGTTTCATAATGACTCTTTTTGCATCAACAAGATTGGATAAAATCAGATTTAGATTTACAAGTAAAAAAAATGAGTGAAACGTGCTTGTTCATCCAAAGCTTCCTTTAGAGTCTGAATGAAAAATGTTCCTTCTGCTCACTTTTGTTCACATAGCCTGACCTTTGTGTCAGCGATGTTAAATCCCTCTGACCATTTACATTTAGTCATTCTGCAGTTATTTTTTTTCCCCAACCTGGAACACAAACTCATCCGGTGAAGCATGAGGGTCCTATTTCCATTTTTTGTACAAAACGATTACTCGTAAAATGTTCAAGAAGAGTGACGATCTGAACTGTGGGATGGATGGGATGACAAAGACCAGGCAGGATTTAAATATAGGTCACTGTAATAATGTACATGATGGATGCGATGCCTCCCATTACTGGACCATGACTGCTAAAACTTTCATGACGCCTTACAGCAATGAGAGAAGGCAGGAAATAAAACAATAATTATGCCTGTTACAGAGTCACACAACGTGGCTAATAAACAACCCAAGGGTGGATTCACACCTAACACGATGTTCCTTTTTTCCAAAGGTCGTTTTCCCAAGAGTTCCCGAGAGCAAGAGTTTGTTTCCCCCATTGGTCTGGACCTTTAATGCAGGTGTGAATACACTCAAGAGAACCATGATGTGGACTGAACAACTGGATTGAAACCCACTTTTTGAGGTGTGGTTTGCTTCTGGCGTGAAAACAGACCAGTCTGAATGCAAACCAACTACAAGAAATGTTTGTCTTTTTGGACTTTACGAGCCACGGTTACCGGGTATTACGGTAAAAATGAGCTTTTCAGTGGTGCTGGCGGTACTCTTAGTCGATGTAGTGTTGCTAATGCTACCACTGTCTGTACTGATATTGCACCTGATTTACTGCTGCCAGCATGTTGTAGGTCAGAACACGCAGAGCATCTCACCTCATGATCATGTTGCATTTTTCATGTTACACATTTTCCAGTGCATTTTATGTGCTAGACTGGGACAAAGCAAGAAGCACAAAATTAAGAAGATACCTGCTGCCAGTAAACGGGGTCCGTCTCTCTGTGATTCATCTACATTCAGCTGCTCTACGAAGGCCTCCGAGGATTGTTGGAGAACATTAGAGAACAAACGGCATCATGAAGACCAAGGAGGGGGTTAGGTTGTAAAACAATACCCTAAGCATTCAACACCTCAGTCTCTAATTCAACATATGAAACTAGAAAGAGTATAGCACAACTGCAACGCTATCAAGACATGGCTGTCCAGCTTATCTGACAAACTGGGCCAGCAGAGCATCAATCAGAGACGCAACCAAGAGGCTTTTGTAGAGGAACTGCAGAGATTCACAGCGCAGGAGGAATAATCTATCCACAGGACAACTGAGTCATCCACCTTCATCTGGTCGTTATGAAAATGTAGAGAAGAGAAAGCAGTTAAATGAAAGCCTAAAAAATACTGTGTGCCGTTTTCCACAAACCATGTAGAAGACAACAAGTGCTTCGGTCAAATGAGGTCAAGATTGAACTTTCTGGGCTACATGATCTGTGTGGCAGAAAACTAACAAAATCCTTCTTATACAAGATAACAAGACTTTAGTTTGCTCAGTTCTGCCTGCTTTGAGCTCCTTTCAGAACGAGCTGTTCCAAGGGCCTCGTCACTTTAAATGCCCACCAACTCAACGTTTACGCTCTCATGTAAAAATGGCTTTCAAATGCAACAGAGCAGAAGTGGCGCCTCCTGCACAATCAACAAGAATGCAGCATTTAGCTGACGTCATACTGCGGTAGAACCAGCTGACCAAACGTGCTGGAGCTCTGCTTGGGTTGCTAGGTGAGGGGAACGGCCTGCTGATTTGTGACTTTACAAGGTTTTTGAAGTGGCTCATTTTACAGACATCAAAAACATTAACTTTGTTATGGGGTTGTTTCTGTGTGGGGTTTTTCCTGTGTTCCGCTACTTTTAGTCAGGTTTTATTTTAGGTTTCAAGTGTTTTCTTGTGTGTGCTTCCTGTTTTCCTTCTCTGTTCCTTGTGTCCCCTGATTAGTAATTTGCTACACCTGTTTCTTAGTGATTTAAGTTCAGGTTTGGCGCGGCAGTCTCGTCTAAGTTGTGTCTGAGTCTAGTCAGAGTTCATTCTGAATTTATTGGCGTTGGTTGTACCTTGTGAGTCCGATCTGAGAATTTTGACTGAAATGAAGATTAAAAGCATTAAGAGACGAAGGAGAAAGCCTCATGGTTCCTGTCAAAACACCATTCCTGACAAACTTATTGACAAAATCCAACTACATTTCTTTTTTAAGCGCTTTGACCATTTTCAAAAGCAGTGAAAACCCCAGTGGAAGTACAAAAAAGTGAAAATTGTCAATTTTGCATATTAGGTACCCTTTAAAAAAGTGTTGAAACCCATTCCAATGTCTTTCTACTTTACCGTTGTGTATAACTTTACATTGCTGTGCCACAATCAAGTGCTTTAAAAAGAATTCAGGACATTTTATTCTGTGAAACAGATGAATACTTTGATGAAAGGTTGTGTGGATCTCATGTTGTGTGTTTCCAGTAAGAAGCAAAACATTCATTAAAGCAACTTTGAGACAAGGAGAATATATCTCACCAACAAACTTTTGTCTTTTTTTTTCTTTCTGCCCTCTTCCAGTAAATTTCTGTCCCTGTAGCCATCTGCTGTTGACTGACCTTGAGAGATGGTTCCACCTGGCGCAACTTCAGTAGCAAAGCGACGCTTCTTGTTCATTTGGTATAAATAATGCAGGTTTTCCAAATTGATCACTGACTGGAACTGACTGGCTGCAAAGCCAGCCCTATTTGCTGTCAGAGAAATTAAATAAATATAAACCCACTGACAAAAAGAAGAAGGAAAAAAAAACACAGGAGAAACAGGAGGGGAAAATTAAATCAGTGTGCATGTGAGTCAGCTGGTCCCACAGAAGTTCAATTGAAGTAAGATTGAGAGAGAACCATTTATCATTTTGAAGACCTTAGCATGAATGAAGCAGCCCATCAATAGACGGATACACAGTGTGTGGACAGTCCACTACGGTGAAGAGTCTCGCCGATCACAGGTGGGAAGGAAAAACAAGTGATTAACTTGGTGAATTGGCATAAAAGCAACAACCTCTTTTCCATTACCGCTGATACAGGGTGAAGATAACATGTGCAATTTTACTTTTACAAAGTACATCTGTTACGGCCCGGCTCAGACGGCCGCAACAAAAAATAGGGAGGACACGACAACCAGAATAATTATTCAGCCTTCAGAGGCATTTATTAAAAATTACTGTCTAGGGAATAATGAGCGGCAGCCCAAGATGTGATAAACCAGCCTGGTGCTCCCCTAGCCTCCCCCCAGCCTGGTGCTCCCCCAGTCATGGACCCGGTTGGCCCCCACAGGACTCTGCTGGCCACATAATCAGAGGCACCTCCCACAATCAAGGACCTTAATTGACAAACAATTTACCTGCCACACAGCCACACAGCAGGGCCGTCACAGCATCTTAGAATGCAATAATTGTTGTAAAATCGTTTACAAGTGTCAATAGTTTGCGGTTTTTATGTCAGTGTAATATTCAACTTGTTGGATAAACTCTTGCTACAATGGATGCTCACATGCTAAATGTCACAGTAAGTAAAGATGAAACGATGAGAGGGCGGGGAGAAAACCTGGATTTATCACAACTGATGTTGGCATCACAGGAATAACCGATAATGTCACCACTACATGGTTTTTCTGATATTGTGCCTCTTTGTTTATCTGTTGTGTTCAGAAATGTTTCAGTCTCTAGAGAACCTCAGCATCTCTTGGTTCTACCTCAGAACTTCACTCCATTATTAGTTAACCTTTGTTCATACATGTGTTTCCATTACCCACAAAGTTGCGCAAATTGAAATTACTAAAAGAAATTTGCTCAACTTCTTTTAGGCAATTCTGAAAATACACGTTTTTCTCTAAAATGTTTTAGCACTAGAATGAGGTAGTTTCTCATCTGAATTGAAATACACGCATTTCACATAACACTTTTTTCACATCACAAATCACTTCGTCAACAAGCAGACGTTACTACGAAGAAAACAGCAGGCAGTAGGAGGAGATCTTGGTTAGTTTTTGTTGCAGCTCAGGCATTGTATAGTTCATAAAAGTTGCGTGGCCACTCCAAAGTATAAAGGGTTTGTTGCTCAACGCCTGAATAAGACATTTCCCCTAAGGAGCACCGTGACTGAAATATGAATATAACTCATGTAACTGTTTACATTTGTCGCTGCTATGATTTTGAATGACCTGTCATGTGAACAAGATTACTTGTATGACTTTAATTTAATGTAGCCCATTTAATTTATTCAGTAGAAATATGTGTGTGTGTGTGTGTGTGTGTGTGTGTGTATTTTTTTATTTTTCTTACATTGACAGAATATTGACACAGTTTTGTGCAAATTTGTAATGGAAACAGAGCTCACTATGCAATCACCCAACAAACTTTCTGGTTCGGTATTCAGTCTACACTAAGATTTCAGAAAAACACAGGATGGCCCAGGGAATTTATAATGAACATGTTTGGAGACGTTTTTTGGTAAAACAAATAGAACAGTGAGAAAACATATTAATACAGATATTAAATGTATTTCAGAAATGACTAGAGACATCTTCAATAAATATCCAGGGGAGTTGTGGAAATGTTCAACATAGGAAATGATTGCAGGAATGATATAGTTTGATTCATATAAATAAATATATATATATTTTACTGGTGGGGTTTGTAATCAAAATAAATAAATAAACAAACAGTGGCTGGTGAAATGTCTGAGTGGCCGGTAAAAAATGGAGAAAATGTTTAATTTCCACTCCTGGTTGATCTTTGCTTGTTTTTGGCCGACTACTCGACATTACTCCACTTGCTGTGCTGCTATTTTTTCCCTCCAGTTCATGAGTGTATGACTTGACTTGAATTGCCGATTTGCTCCATGGTCCCTGAACTCATGCTATATAGATAGATTACACACAGAGCTATGCATTATAAGCATCTAAAATGGCTGAACTAACTTTGGACTTGAGAGAAGCAGGAGGCCAGAACCAGCAGATGTCTTGGCTCCAAAAATCATCACCAACAGTGGAAACTTCCCACTGGACATAAACCAGCTTGACTTCTGTGCCTCTCTGCTCTTCTAGACTCTTGATAGATGTTCAAAGGAAATGCAAATTTTTATTTCACTTTAAAAGAGGACCACTGAATAATGCCGGTAGCTCATGTCCTTTATACCTTTGTGTATGTTGGTTCTTAAAGCTCTGACATTAGCTGCAGTCCACTCCTTGTAAATTCCCACCAAATTACCAAATTGGCTTTTGCTTTACAATCCTCTTAAGCCTGCATTACATCCTATTGCTTCTACACCTTTTTCTACCACAACTTGTACTACTTTCCTTCAGCTGTGATCACCAGTGACTTATTCAACTTGACAACGGCCAAGTCAGCGGCTTTCTCAGTGATTGCACAGGTCATAACACTTATTTCTTATTTTATTAGAGGTGATTTCTTTGTCTTCTGTTATATTTTAATTTTCTACAAAGCTAAATGTAGCATTTTAAATACCAAAAAAGCCTTAAGAAACCTCAACTGAATAAAAGATTGAAATATATCAATTTGTGGCGAATGCAAAAGTTTTGGTTCTTTATTTGAATTGAGATAAACATTTCAATGATATTTTATTTCTTCTGGTATAAAAATATCTGAAGAAATATTTTCATGCTTGAATATTGTATATATATGAATCTAAATATACAAGATAAACATATTTGTCATTTTTTCATAGTTGGATGAGTTTGTGTTGTGTGAATTTCAACACTCTTGGTTCTGGTTGCTATGTGGCTTTTGCAATATCCTGAATAACACATTTTGCATGTAGTTATTTTAAACTCCTCCTGCTCGTCTAATCTTTATCCTACATTCTATACTGATGATAGTAAATATGTTTTATAGCCTGACATGATTATTTTTACTACCATCATTAAAACCAGAAAAGAGCTTGCATATTTTTTAGAACAATGACATTCGTCCTTCTCGCGCTGAACAAACACTCCTCCGAGAGCCTCTCTATGTTTAGGTCCACGGCCTTACTCAAGCACTGGTTATATTTTTATGCTGTTTGTGCTTTTGCACTTTCTTGTGTTGCGATGTAAGACAAATACGGCACATTAATGATATGTGTGGGTGGGATGTTCGGAGGCTTTCACATTGTAGATGAGTTCTCCTTTAATGGCCTCCACAAAAGCTCCAAACTCAGCTGGAAATGTTGTTCTCCCCCGTCTCGGTTCGTCTGCCTGTCCTTTCAAGTCGTCCTATTTTCTTCGTTGCCTGCTCTCACGCCAGCAGATACAGTGGGCCAGGGGAATAAAGATGTACAGTTTGGAACGTAATAACAGAAAACCACGCACTGAAGAGGCATACATTTAAATCCACTAATTGACACACATGGGTCTGGAGTAAATAAGGAAAAAACAACAACAAAAAAAACACTTGGTTGCCATCTTGGCACATAGTTTACTGAAGCAGATCATAATGATGCAGCTCAGTGGATGGGCAAAGGCAAGGTTAAAAACAACAGCAACGTGCCATTTCGTGATGACGGGGAGCAGGAGCATTTTAACGTAGAAAGTTCCCGTTGACAAAAATGGGGTTATGAAAGCAGTGCTAAAAGCTGCAATTTGGCCCGGCATCACACAGATTACCACATCTCACCACAATCCTCTTTGAAGACAAAGTCAAAGTGCTTCGAACCTTGTCCCATAATTTTATTGTCGCAGCTTTTCCCCAGAATCAAAAAACACAGATATAGATATGTACATGCGGGCGCAATTTGTTCCCCTCTTTTAAAAAATGTGGGTGAACGTAGAAAACTATTTTTGAGGGTTTTGGTGTTTGCATGACTTTCGGGGTTTCTGTCACTTGTGGAAAAAAATGATTCATAAGCAGGTCAATAGAAAAATGTATTTAGAGTATTCAAAAATAATAAAGAGAAAAATGTTTTCACCTGGATCAGCGACTCCCCATGTCAGAATATTAGTTGTAATATCCAATAAACTCAACCGTTGGTGGAGTTCATCTAATATATTTCTATCTTGTCTTTGTTGGCGCCGTAAAGTGTCCAACTGTTCATGCAGCGATCGTACTTCATTATTAATTTGATTAATTCTAATATTTATAATATTTTCTACCGCCCGATCGCCATCAGGATTGTAACCTGACAGGTCCTTCGTGTAAAAGATTTTCTTCTTTTTAGGTTGAGAAGAAACTGTTTTGTCTTCTGTAATTTCCAATTCAGTTCTAAAAGACAGAAAAGTCTTGTTACAAAACAAGAAGCTTTGTTTGATTTTTATATAAAATTGCATCTTGCCATCTGAGTTCTCAAATGGAAATAACATTGGTAAACATACATCAATCACAAACGGTGGCAAGCCAGTGGCCTCTGCTGCTGCTCCAACCAGTGGAGATCCCACCCTGGTCATCCCTTCTTCATATGGCTTCTTGAAGAAGACCTTTGCTTCCTCCGAGATATTTGTTCTCTCTTATAATGAAACAATAAAAAAACAGAGCATTTGCAAAAAAATAAAAAATAATATTCAGGACAAACGCATATTATCTTGCTGTGTAGCTCATTGTTTAAGAGATGTTACACATACCTCTTCTTCACATTGATCCTAAAACAAAGACAGAAAAACACAACCATGACTATGAATAAACAGAAGGTAACTGTTTTTTCTGGTATGTGATAAATAAATATTTGCATGCATTGTGCTTGCAGGGTATCCCCCAGAAAACCTGATAAGCCCAGTGGTTGGGTGTGACGGCAGTCAGTCATCCCGTAGCCTGTCGTGTTTTTGAGTTAAAAAGTTTAAAGTTGACGGGAAATTTGAAATTATATTTTGATAATTATGTGTTATTGAAAGATTGGAAGATTAACACCCAAACAATAACTATAAAGTCGTAAAAGATGCAAACATTTGACAAAAACTAGAATAAATAAACAATGCTTAGCCTGGTGGCGGCACAAATAAAGACTGGTGGCCCCACCAGGCTTATAATACGCTGTGGGAAACCCTGAAATGTATTGAACTGTATGATAGAATCCTACCATTCAATCAAT
>NW_015114219.1:110693-111791 GCF_001443285.1 Poecilia latipinna | reverse complement strand
ATGAAACAATAAAAAAACAGAGCATTTGCAAAAAAATAAAAAATAATATTCAGGACAAACGCATATTATCTTGCTGTGTAGCTCATTGTTTAAGAGATGTTACACATACCTCTTCTTGACATTGAACCTAAAACAAAGACAGAAAAATACAACCATGACTATGAATAAACAGAAGGTAACTGTTTTTTCTGGTATGTGATAAATAAATATTTGCATGCATTGTGCTTGCAGGGTATCCCCCAGAAAACCTGATAAGCCCAGTGGTTGGGTGTGACGGCAGTCAGTCATCCCGTAGCCTGTCGTGTTTTTGAGTTAAAAAGTTTAAAGTTGACGGGAAATTTGAAATTATATTTTGATAATTATGTGTTATTGAAAGATTGGAAGATTAACACCCAAACAATAACTATAAAGTCGTAAAAGATGCAAACATTTGACAAAAACTAGAATAAATAAACAATGCTTAGCCTGGTGGCGGCACAAATAAAGACTGGTGGCCCCACCAGGCTTATAATACGCTGTGGGAAACCCTGAAATGTATTGAACTGTATGATAGAATCCTACCATTCAATCAATATACTAATATGAACTATTATACAGAAAAGTATGTTTTTTTTTAAACTATATAACCCAGTGCTATAAAGTAGCATTATTTCACTGTAATTTGTAAGGTTTTTGCTAGTCTATATTCATGATAGAAGTTACATCTCTCTTTTCGGTTATAATACAATATTTAGTAAAACTACGGACACACCGTCTGCTATCAGAGAGCTGCTCAGTACAGATTATCGTAATTGTGAGTTTAATCACTGGGAGCGACAGGAACACGACCGTTAAGTTTTGTAACGTTACGACCGTGAATTAGCAGCGCTGCTAACAGCTCGTTTCTCTGAAGAACTGACAGTAGTACAGAAAAAGCAGAGAAGAGCTGAAATCTGTCATAGATCTGAGTTGCGCCAACAGTCAGTGAAGTAACTACATATGCTAGTGTGACTTGAAGAAATGTGGCCATTTCTTCAAGTTGTCATCCCTCCCCGCAAAAAAAAAGTTCTATCAGCGACAAGCTGCTGTGATCAGCGATACGAATGGTAAATAACAACC
>NW_015114219.1:45751-107869 GCF_001443285.1 Poecilia latipinna | reverse complement strand
GTGTCGTAAGATGCCCTTGTGGAGCTCGGGAACTGTTGTTACTGATTATTAGATGTTCCCTAATAATCAGACCACATTTAGTTCGTGGCTGCAGCAAGTTCAAGATAACCCACATCTGCATCCGAAGCATGACTCAGTGAAGTAGCTGTATGTTAGTGCGGGTAGCTACATATACTAGTGCGACTTGAAGAAATGTGGCCATTTCTTCAAGTTGTCATCCCTCCCCGCAAAAAAAAAGTTCTATCAGCGACAAGCTGCTGTGATCAGCGATACGAATGGTAAATAACAACCTATTGAGCCTGGTAGGAGGCACAGGAGGGACCGCCTGAAGCCAGTCAATGGGGTTGATAACTACTAACAATGGCCATTCTACAGGATAACATCCGAAGCGGGTGGGTAAAAACGTTGACTTCCTGAAGGTGGAGTTTCTGAAAGAACTGAAGCTTCTTTAAGAGACAGAGGCCCAATTTCAATGCATTAAATTACCAAGTAAAATTTCTTTTAGGTCATATATTTAAAAGCTTTTTAAAACAACTGAAGGTAACATAGTTACAAACTATGTGAATGGAAAATACACAATATTGCCCCTCTAAAGGAGCAATGCCTATCACTACTATGTTACTATGAAAGCACAGTGGACGTGTGAAGAGCCTAAAGCAGTGAGAGTGTTGAGCAGCTGACGGCGGGCATGCCGTCTCTCCTGCCCTCAGGCAGACCATACTGTAGCCTGAGGTGCAGGTCGCAGAGGTTCTGTGAAGGTTTCTTTCCAACCGCCATCACTGTTGAACAGAAATGGTTGACATTCTAGTTATCATTCTCTACAAGCCTGTCAAACATTTTCAGTGAAATCAACATTTCTCTCATGCGAAAATTTAATTTTTTTAAACTTTTTAAATATGCACTAGATTTTCTTTTTCTTCATGTATTGTACTTGCCTTTATAAACAGTAAGTGGTTCTTGTATGCTTTTGCGTGTCTTTGATGGTGCTGAATAAAGTAAAACTGGCATCTTGAATCTAACTGAGCCATTACCCCTGCTAATTTACCAGCTAATATAAGCGTGCAGTCTTACTCTGTTTAAAGAGCAGAACAACAAGAAACAATGCACTTTGCAATTAGCATTTTAAGGGAAAGAAAATCTATATTCACCAGGTATTTATGCCACATTTTGCTTAGCTTTTCCACCGCTGTGTAAAAGCAAGCTCATGTTATAATTTAAATTTCTTTTGCTACTGGCGACTGGAGCAGTAATAGTTTTTACCTAAAGAAAGCCAGTAAATCACTGTCATGATGAAGGAGGTAATACTCAGTACCTTGCTAATGAGGGGGTTTATAAATAATTTTCGCAGCAAAAAAATTAAATGAGAAACAGCATCACAGTTGTCAGAATAAAATGCAAACTTTTTGTACCTTTGTTTTCTAGTGTCAGCATTCCTGTTTCTACTCAGTGATTTAACACTGATAAAATGTATTTTGGTCAGTTTATTCTCTGGGAACAGAGGAAAAACTGTTCCTAAAGACTGTGCTGATTTTTCCACCCAGCATCATTTTTAAAAAAAGAACAAACAAACAAAAAAAAAAAAACGCAGCGCCTTGTGACATCCGCTTTGTCACATCGACATCTGTGGTTTCAAATTCAATGTTCTGTCTCTCAGAGTAAACTTCCCCATCTGGGTTATTTTTTCCTTTGGTAAGACAGAAAAAAATCTCCATTGTCTGTTTGGGCTGCGGCTCCACAGATGATCTCGTCTGAGGTACTTTTCAATTTGAAGACATTGGAAAACGTCCCATCGTGTTCCTTGTCAAATTCATAGCTGTGATTTCACAGACTACTTTCTTCTCTTCAGAACAAACTGAAGAGTTTGTTCCTTCTGGAAAAAAAAACAGGGGACTCAGTTAACCAAAATACATATAGACACACAAAGACCATGACAAATAGAGGCTGCACGAGACTTCAGACTGGGTCAGAGTTTCGCCTTCCTGCAGGAAAATGACCATAGATATAAAAACAGAGTTATATTGAAATAGACTAGATCAAAAGATATCTATGCACAACACCACAAAAGAGGGAGAATAAAAATGTTGATGTCAATGTGAAAAGCTGCCAGACCTGAAAAATCTAGCAGCTACAATGGCTGTTCTACAAAACTTTAGCAATAAGAGGACAGAGAACAGTCTGTCCCACATACTGTCAGATTTGTTTTTGTAAAATTAAAATAAGAAACCTTTCTACTTCACAATTGCATTCCTCTGTAGCTTAAAGAGCAAAAACTCAGATTTTGGACTCACTAGTTGTAACGTGACTGAAGGGAAAAGGCTCAAGGTTTATGAATCACAGTTGTAATGAAACCTGTCTGCCGTTAAGGTTTGGTTTGACGTCTCACCATGACAGCTTGGTTTACGATCATGTTTTTTTTAAAAGAAACAGGTTTTGTACAAAGCCCCAAAGGGATTCTGTCCTCATACCATTAGGTCAAGAACTGTTTGAGAACAATGTTTTTCACCTGTCTCCGGATCTTTTGTGAAAAATTCGGGCAAAAACACTTCCTGCTCTACTTTTGAGAGCTTAATAAAAATTCAAAGCTTTCCACTGCCATTAAATGCATCATTATCTACTGAGTTTGGCTGTGCCTCTCAGCCATGTTCACTGAACATGTTCACTGAACAGATTTTGTGCTGTCTGCTTTTGTAACACTACAGCCAATGAATCCCAAAACCCAACATTTCCCAGCAGAATATTGACCTGTAATTAGATTATCACTGTAATTGATCTTACCTATCTGCACTTTTAAGGCTTTGGCAGTATGCTCAGAGAAAAACAGGCAGAGATGAGAGAGTGTTTGGCAGAAACTGAAACCCAAAATGTTTAGTTACAAGAAACCAGAAAACACAGAAGGTAAACAAGATGAAAGTGAAAGGGGGAGCAAAATTGACTTTTTTGAACTTTACATCATGTCATAATGTTATTCCCTCATCAAAAACATACCTGCTTTGATTCTCTCATGCATGTTTGAGAAATCCTTTAATCTCCCCTGGCAACCATGCAGCTGTATAAAACACTTGGTGGGACCTAGCCCCGCCTTAGAGGATGAAGCTCCGCCTCCGAGCTACAGTTTCCAAGCTTCTGTGTCAAAGAGTAGACCCCCCACCCCCAGAATCCTCCCTATCAGCTCCTTCAGACTAGCCAGCAGCAATTGGCAAAGAACTGGTGGAAATTTACATCAGCTGAGCTCATTATAGGGTACTCACTACTTCTCAGTGAAACGCTGGTAGAAAAATTGTTAAAGGGTTAATTGAGGAGCGATGTGATGACTTCCTTAAGGCGGATTTTCAGAAAGAGTAAACCTTTCTTAAAGAGACGAGGCCAAATTTCAAGGTGTTAAATTGCAAAGTAAAATTTTTGTTAAGTCATATTTGATATATATACCAATTTTTGAATAACTGAAAGTAACATAGTTATTTGATTGTGGTATAAAATGGCACTATGTGTCTGGAAAACACTTAATACTTCCCCTTTAAACAGACAGGCTAAATTTCAAGGAGTTAAATTACAAAGTAAAATTTCTATTACGTCATGATTAATATACATATACACTGCTATAAAGTGGAACGGTGTGGAATGCACACAACACTTCCCCAAAAGCACGATGAACAAGATGAGAAAAAGAGGCAGAGATAATTGAAAGAAAAAAAGAGAGAAAGTCACAGCTGAGAAATGAAAAGGAAAACGAACAACAGATAAAAGAAAACTAAACGCAGCATGGAGCAGCCGACAGTGGAGCGTGTGGCCAGAAGCCAAGATGAATGAGTCATAACTCGGCTTCATTAGCGGCTATGTCTCCTGACCTATCGACATCCACATCGCACCGTGTAATCCCCGCACATCGATCCGCTGACCTCCCGAGCAGCAGGATTCTCACCGTTCCTCATTGTTGCAGCCTTCCAGCTCGGCCCGCTGTGTTTCTAAATCTCTCCCATGCCTCCTCCTCGGCCACCGCACCCCCGCGCTACCGCCCAGCCCCACATTCTGTATTTACCATTAATATTGGACTCCCACAAGCGAGTACAAAGGTCAGGATTTGTTTATGCATCCGGCAAGACCGCATAAATTCGGCAGAGCAGTCAAATGTCAGTTTGAAAATGCCAAAAGTTTAAAACCCTTCTGAGTTGTGCAGTCTTGTGAGGGTGTGACCGTTTCTTGCTCAAAATGCGACTTGTTTGAGAGCTGGTTGAAAATGCAGCGGTGAGGTTTTTTTGTTTAGAGAAAATGATTAAATAATGTTCAAACTCCAGTTTGAATTGGATTGCGGCAAAGTTCAAAAAGCAGACTGAAGAGTTTTCGGGACTGACAGGCTGCAGGATGGTATAAACACCCAACAGGCTGTCGGTCCCCTCTGGCCAAATAGGATTTTAGAACAAATCAAACTGAAACTTCCAGCTGCAAAACAAGTCGAATCAGATATTACACCTAGTTGTTTCTGTGAAATATTCCAGTAACCTCGAACATCATTTATTGACATTGAGCTTGAATGGAAAGTCCTCTCAAGCACAAGCAAAACTGGGAAAGTTCACAGCAACAAATCCAGGTACACAGCAAACTTCCCCCGCACACACACACACACGCACACACACACACACACACACACACACACACACTCAAGTTTACATTTCACTCTATTTCCTGGTAACCCTAACCATGGGTTTACACTACGTGCAGTTCCGCTCCGCTGTGAAGTCCAGAGGTGCTCTGAGAAGCGTGACTGGGAAATCCCAGATCACATGTTAAAGCCAGTAATAAAAAGTTTGAGTGGTGTTATATGAAATACTGTTGTTCTCAACTTCCAATAATAATCTTCCTCCATCCACTGCTCTCTTACTGATGCACCTACTACAACTCGAGCAAAAAGAGACGCCTTAACTCGGTTAAGAATAAATCCACATTTAGTCAATATTCTCTGTGTATGCATAGCCATAAAATATTAATTTTGACAGCCCATGTGTACCAATATACCCATGTGCTCCTTCATATAGCTAGGATTTCGAGAAAACCCGTGATGGTAGATGCTACTACCACCACATAGTGCTACTTATTTTTCTTAATTTACATTATTAATTACAACTTACATTATGAGTAAGTTAAAGTAATTTTATTTAGACAGGAGGAAGCCTGGAGCAAACCATTTCTTTTACTAAAAGACTGAAGGGGGAACTTTGTTGACTTAGCTATTTATTTTTGTCACTGTAATATTCACTTATTATTTGTGCTAAGCTAAAGTTAGTTTTGCTTTATTTGTTTCATGTGTTGCTTTAACTAATTTTGCATTTGCTTGTTCCATTTTTATGTTGCGCTGCCCTCATGTGGCAGATTTGGGGTACTCCACCCGTATTTAAGCAGCAGGTCAGTTTTGTTCAGTTGACCTCAGTTGAGTTGGTCCCTTACATCTGTGAAGAATTATTTTTAAAATGTGGATATTGTGTTTGTTCATTTTCTCGTTGGTGATCTTTGTAGATTGACTTGCTCTGGCGTTGAGTCGGGTTGAATTCTGACTGATGGCCATGCGATGCCTGAGTTTGCCATTGTCTTCTTGTGTGATTCTGCTCAAAATAAAAAAAAAAAAAAACGTTATTTCACACACAGTCTGGAAATCTCCCCTTGACCTGGATTGTCTCCGGTTCATTTTCAGTAAACTGAAAGAGAAGTTGTGAACAGTAATGTTTTTTTTTGTACTGCTTAAAAATCAGTAGTTTTAGCAATGGCACTCTACCAAATTTTGATTTAACGTTAACAGCCGCCTCGTTCAGACCGGTCGTTTGCTTGGTTCCAGTAAACCTCTTGGCGTTGAACTTGCACTTTACATACGTTAAAATTGCAAATGTTAGCAATTGGGTAAAATTCGAAGTGACAGTGCTTTTAAAGACGGTTAAGTTAAATTATACGGTTTTACAGCTGAAAAAAGTGCAGGGGACAGATGGGTAGTTTTGATGACATGCAAAGGTATTCTTTTTTTTTTTTTTTTTTTTTTTTTTTTTTTTTTTTACATTTTGTCAAGTAACAGACCCAAATATCAATTGAGATTTCTTTTTTCTTTTTTGATAAACAAGCAGAATAGTGATGTGTAGCAAAAAACATACATGGCTTCAAACTTTCTTACAAACAAAATTCATATAATTTGTATTCAGCCCCTCTACTCTGACACCACCGAATAAAATGTATAGCAGATAATTAGTCGATATGGTCCTGCTCAACTGGGAATATTTCCGTGAAGAATTTAGAAAACATTTGAGTCTCTCGAAGCTGATAAAAGCTGACTCAGAGAGGATGAATACCAAATAATTCAATTTTTACCTCCTTTCCTTCCCAACCCCAACAACAGATGCATGGATTCATTGCTGCTTGGAAGCTTTCTTTGTCGAACTTATTGCTCTGAGGAATTCTCACCTCTCGTTCAAAATGCATAATTTAAATTTCAATAAATTTTTACCACATACTCCATATCACTGCACTTCAATAAATAATGAATGTGCAATTTTGGCAGTAAGTTTGCAAGCCAACTGTTGTTTGATAGGATAGACAGTGTTATTTGTCTGAACAGACACATGGCAGCTGTCTTCCTCAGCACTCCCCCGTGGCGCTCCTCTTTTCGTGTCGGAGTTTGTTCCTGGCCGGGATCACACTGATTCAATCTTACAGAATGCTACTTGTCTACTACCACTGAGTGGGAGAAATGTCTTGCTCCTGAATCAATGACCAATTCAATTTCATGCACCACGGTGACATTTAACCAACAAAGCCAGAAAGGTTAATGGAATTCCATATGTACGCACACACACATACGCACTCTCACGCCGGTACAGTGTCTGATTGTATCGCAACGCTACTTAGCAGAAGAGCCCAAACTGAAGAGAGAAAATCCTCCTCCAGCTAAGCTGCATATCAGTGCATTGTCTTACAAGGCCACCTGGATCTGAAAGGTCCTTTGTCTGTCTGCCACTTACCAGGTCACCCATTACTCTCCCTGTTTTTATACTGCGGCTTTCTACCATATTTCAGTCGACCACATTGTTGGTCCTTGATCACATTTTTCTCATTTTTTTTCATCCCGCGTCTCTAGCTGTGTTTCCACTGGCTGTATAACTGTGCAAATTTGAATTGCGAAAATGAATTTGCTTAATGAAAACACAGCAATTTTGAAAAAAACTCATATTTTTTGATTAATAAACGTGATTTTTGGGTTGTATCAATATCTGTGTGTTTAGCAAAAACTGGAATGCAAACACTTTTTTAGCATCACGAGTCATGTGATTAACAACCAGGTGTTACTACAGGCGAAGAAGACGACAGGAAGTGGTATAGTAGGATTTTTTTATTGACTTATCGCATGAACATAGTTATTCACGTGTGATTTCAATCGCGTCTCTTATTTAATTGAGACACTGCAGTTGCAAAATTGTGTTTAACATTAGCGTAATATCGACAGAGTTTTGCACATGGAAACGCAACTTCTGACAAACTACTCTTCCATCTGTTCGGTAATTCTTGATATTAATCTGTCTGCCACCTTCCTGTCTTTTCTGTATGGCCTGTCTAGTTGTGTTTCTATCACAAATGTGCACAAATTTCTGTCAATATTCTGCTGATGTTGACAAAGAACAATTTAGCAACTGAGGTGTTCCCGTTAATTAAGAACCGGAATAAAAGTCGCATGTAAATAAGTTATTTCACCCAACAAGTCATTAAAAAACATGCCGCACCATCATCCTTCAACTTCTGGTTGTCATCTAGTTTGTGGGTTTTTTTGTGGTTTGTTGATCACAAACCGGAAGCATCTCTGTTGCAGTTTTGCGAAATAATTTTTGATATGGTCAAAAAAAAAACTACATCATTCTGGCAGCAAAACTTTTTATGGCAAAACAAGATTTTCAAAATCGCCATGCTTCCATTTGGTAAAATTTATTTTTCAAATGTCCAATTGCACGAAACACAGCTGCTACATTAAAAGACAAAAGTTGATAACCAAACAGTTTCCTCAACCTTTTCTCTAACTTTCTTTAGCTTGTCTGCCGTAATGCCTCAGAAATACCATGGCAGTCACGAAGGTCTGCTGCTGGAGCTAAGGATTCAGCACACAGGATTATCATTGACAGGTAAAACCTTGTTTGGTGTCAAACCACAGTTGCACTGCTGATCAGAGCAGGGTAGACACTGGGCCCCCGACTCTAGAAACACAGCCAGACAGCTTTAACAAAAAACACCATTACTCAAACACCGGAGTGAAGTTCTCACTCTATTGCTCTGACAAGACTGACTGGAAACTGGACTGGAGCCAGATAATGGGTTGTAAAGAGGAGCATGGACACCACATCACATGGGACACATGAATTATAAAAGCTACAGCTCCTTCAATGTATCTTTTAGCTGAACATGGAGGCGGCGTACTTCACAAGATGCAAAAGGCCAACACTCGGAGGGGAACGCAGAGAGTCCAACACAGATGGAAATATCGGAAGATACACAAGACTAAGAATAAGGGCCTAGATTGTTTTAGTCCTGACAATAAGAGCTTGTCAGAACAGCTTTTCTTTGGGTACATTATTTATAAAAAGCTGGCTATTAGTGTGTTGGCCCCCGGTTTGTTGCCAAAGCAGCCCTGAATTGATGTGGTATGGACTCCACCAGCCCCCTGAAAGTATGCAGAGGCATAAATGGTAAATGGCCTGTACTTGTATCGTGCTTTATCTAGTTCAGAGGACCCCAGAGCACTTCAGACTATATTCAATCATTGACCCAATTCATACATACATTCAACTGCTGATGCCACGTTCAGTCTGAGCACCACCTGCAGGTAAGACCGGTGTAGTGCCTTCTTACCCAACGACACTGCGTTTCCATTGACCATAAAATTGCACAATTTGACATTTCAAAAATAAATTTGCTTAATGGAAATGCGACAATTATGAAAAAAATTGTTTTTCGGAAAAGAGTTTGATGCTAGGACGATGTGTTTTTCTGGGACCATATCAAAATTGGTTTATTTCACAAAACTGCAATGGAAACACTGCTGGATGATGTCACTGACGCAAGCCACAAAGACGACAACAACAGGAAGTCATCCTCTTCTCCGTCTTCATAAACTTTTTCACGTGTGATTCTAATTGCGGTTTTTATGTAATGGAAACACCAAAATTGCAAAATTGTGCTTTTGTCAACATTAGCGGAATATTGACAAAGTTTTGAGCACATTTGTAATGGAAATGCAGCTATTGACAGACAAAGAAGAGGTTGGAACTGGCAACCCACCGGTTACAGGACGTACCAACGTCGCCCCACTATCTGGTACTAGGCATGGAAGTTTTTTTTCTTAGACAAATGATCATATTGAGATTGAGTTAATGGCCAACACATCGTGTTGTTAGGCACTTCAAACTCCTAAAACTTTTTTTCTCTTTGTGAGGACTCATCATTTAGTGGAGATAACCTGCAGTCAAGAAATGTTTCCATTAAAGGTTGTTGGCAATACCGTGTCAGTGAAGGCATCACAATGGCATCACAACACTTTGTCGGTTCATCACACACAGACAAAAACTGTGTATGTAGAAAAAGTTCAATGTCAATCATGTCACCATGTGAACTCAAATGTGACCTTGCTTTTACTGGCGGCTATTTCTCCACCAGTGAAAGGTTTCATCTCTTCCACTAAATCCTAAAGTTACACAAAAATTCACGGCTTGATTATTGAATAAATAATCGCCATGACGATTCTCCCAACGCTCACTCACCTCAGCTGACTTTCCCACACATGTGGGCTTCCAGTTTCCTTCCTCCACTCACTTGCTAACACACTTTAAGGATTTAGTCAAACAAAGTCAAAAGAGAAGCAGTATTAAGTTAAGTTCTCTGCCTCTGTTTGAAAGAAGGGATTAGAGATGTTCTTACCGGCTTTGATCAACCTTGTCAAAGTCGCTGCAGACATGTTTAGTCTATATACAGTTTCTGTCAGGAGATTACAGCCAAAACTGTGAAAAAAATGGGTTTCCTCCTTTACAGATTTCTTCTGTTTTCAGTTTTTTTGGATGGAGAGGCATTTTAGCCCATGAAACAAATTGTGGTACCAGACGAATATAACCTATTTAAATACAAAAAACAGTTTTCAATCGATAATTTTATTTATTAATAGAAAAAACAAAAGCTATTCAGAATGAGCTGGCCGTGTTGGAAAAAGTATTCCTCCTAAACTTAATTGCTGGTTGTTCTGCCCTTGTCAACAGAGCTTGAAATCAAACCTTGCCAATTGCTGCCATTGAGTCTTTCTGAACCATTTGAAAGGTTTACTGCCGTTTTTTTTTTTTTTACATGTTTGACCAAGATAGTCAAGCAATTGTTTTTGTCAGTTTCAGTTTATTTACTATTGGCTGTTTTACTCCTAGATGCACCGACACGAAAACATCTGAAGAGGTCATTCTCAAATTTTTGGAAACCAACCAGCATAAACAAATTGTGAATTATGCCAAAAGCTTGTTGATGTGAACAAATTGTGTGTTCTTGGTACAGAGTGTTCAGCCAAATATCAGCAGAGGTGTGTGTTTAATGTGGGCACTGGATGAGATAAATTCAATCTTTCACAAGTGAACTTAAAACCCCCCCTAAATAAATCAGTTTGCCTTACAAAAACCCCCTAAAATGAATAACCCAACTATTCCCAGATTTTAGTGTACCTAACCTTCTGGTTGGATCTAGATAGAAAATGTGATAATTTCTTTTTAAAACAAATGTCCAACATCTTTATCAAAGGTGTAAAAGTGTTTTACGGCGCTTGTATCACAACAGAATAAGCGACATTTATCTTTCCACTTTTCCTTTAACACCATCTCACCAACTGACTTATATCCTACCAATATACACTTTCTGAATGATGACACTGTTACTAAGATAAGATAAGAGAAATGGTGAGTCTTATCTCAGACAACAGCTTGTGTTCGTCCCTCATGTTTAAATGCCACTGTGAGTTATACAAGCTGCACGCCATCCTCTAATTCTCAGTGCTGAGCATAAAGTGATGGACTGCACTCAATAACGCAATGGAAATGGATGCATTTTAGGATGAAATGGACCCTGTGTGTGTATGTGTGTGTGTGCAGTGTTTTTGGTGGAGGCTGGGAGAACTTTCAGCCTTTATGGATAGAAAGATGTTCAAAATCCAGGCAGCTGATTATATCAACAGAAAAACTGATATGAAGGAAGGTTAGATTTTTCTTTGATTGTTAAGCAACTATACTGTAGTAATAGGCCAGTTCTTATATATGGTCAAATTCAGAATGTGTTACAATGACTCATTTTTCAGATTAAATGTCGATTTTTAGCAAATATAACACACACTTTTAAAATACATTTTAGATTAAGATTTTTTTTTATTGGTGTGGTGTAATATTTGAATCTTAAATGTTTTATTTTCATCAGCTGCAAACGGGAAATCGTCATAGTTAAAAGAAATAAAGTCTGGAAAACATCAGTCTGTTAGTAATCTATATGTGTTTCGTGTAATTAATAGAATCACTAAGAAAAATAAACATTTCATTTATGTTCTCATTGATTAAATATGGCTTATATTTTATAAGCCTTAAAATTTTGACTTTGTAATTTAATGCTTCGAAATTGGGCTGTTGTCTCTTTAAAAACTCCTTTCTGAAGCTCCGCCTACAGGAAGTCATCACCACATGGCTCCTCTATTAACCTTTCAACAACATTTTTACCATCGTTTCACTGAGAAGTAGCTCCTATAATGAGCTCAGCAGATGCACAGTTCCACCAGGTGGTTGCTAATTGCTTCTGGCTAGTCTGAAGGAGCTGAGCAGGGAGGGCTGCTCTTGAGGAGGTAGCTTGGAATCTGCAGCACTGAGGAGGAGCTTCATCCACCCAGGCGTTTTGCAGAGCTGAATGGTTGCCATGGGAGATTAAACGATTTTCCAAACATGCATGAAAGAATCAAGGCAACACTGCAGGGATGTTTTTGCTGATGGTGTTCATTGTAACAGGATGTAAAGCTCAAAAATGTGAATTTTACATAATACTGGCTCCTTTAACCAGTGGGGAATGTAACCTGACCATTTGATTTTCACAAAATCACTTGTGGAAAAAAAGTCCTAAAAGAAGACAGATAGGAAACTTGCACAACCTGAACTGCTCAGCACCATGCCTTTAAACTAAATGGAGCCCAAGCATTTCTTCTGTTCCACTTATGCAGCTGGATGAGAATGTGTATTTGTTTTACCACCATGCACAGTGAACTGGATGGCAAGAGATAAATGTCCTGAGCTCCCTGTTAGAGAGCTGCAGCCAAAAGGGGCATCTTGGGGTCAGTAAGTCTCCATTACAGCTATTAAACGCTCTGTATGTACCGGCAGGTTGCTTTGGAGGCAAACAAGCAATGCACCATGTCTTCCCTACAATTACTATTGTAGAGTTTTGCTCAGTTTTATTGGGGCTTTAACTGGACGTGCACACTAAGGTGTTATTTCAGAGCTGTCATAGAGGAGGACACAGCCAAATGCTGGCGGTGCAGCTATAAGACCTCAGCTAAAGAAGAAAAAGATTCTAACACAACTTAAGATATATTAGATTAAAGCCGCAGTAAGTAACTTTTGTAAAGAATGTTTTTGTTAAAACTGTTACCATGTCGTGACAATATGCTATGGAGACAGATAACCTGTGAAAAGCTTCATGAGCTGCTACTGCTGTCTGAAGAAAAGCACCGCTCCCGACCAAAAACAACCAATCAGAGCCAGGAGGTGGGTCTTAGCGTTGTCAATCAACCTCATGTACTTGCTGCTAAACATGTTAATGGCGGAGAAAAAAAGACACCATTACCATTATCCACTGTTTATCCACTTTGGTGTCATGTTTCCACCTGAATGTGAACCATTATATTTAAACAGCTTTGTATACATTTACCAGCTCTATAGGCCTGGGAGAACTCATGCAAGGTTAAAAATATGTTTTCTAAAACCTCATAAATATCTGCCGCTAGCATAAACCCAAAACGGCTAGAACTTCTGTACTTTGCTCCTTTTATGTAGTAAGGAAATAATTTATTTAAACCCACTGGACTACAGCTGAAGCTACCCATTTGAATAGAGGTAACAAGTTAGTGGACTTCAGCTTGGATTAATACTACATAACTTCATAAAACTACAAAAAGCAAAATATTAATAACCTTCTAGGCATATTTTCAAAGTCCTGAAATAATAATAATTAAAAAAAATGCCTTCCTGGCTTGTAAGACTTTCTGCTAACTGTGTTTATGGAAAGAAAGGAGGCAAAAAAAGATTTAGTGCTCATTATTCCATCTGTAAACCATCCCTCTCTTCAGCAAAACCCTGTGAATCACTCTGCAGCATCCTAAGGTGGCATTTTTACACTACACACAAATTTAGGCATGTTTGATTTCTGATAAATTTCAGAAAACACATAAAATGGAGCTGGAACTTTACAGGTAAAGTTCTGTGAACTTTCTATGCACCTGTTTGGAAAAGTAGCTCCACTCCAGCTAATTCCACCTCAATAATCCAGTTATTCTGCATACGGCCTGATTGATACTGACTCCCATAGAAAAACCTCTGGCATCAGCTGAATCCGTGTTCAGAGGGTTGTACCTTTAATCCTCCACCCCAGAACTTCAGCGACCAAGAAGTCATGCCTCAGCAGACGATAAATCAACTTGTTAACACTGTGAGTAGCAGCTGTCATGCTGTAATTGAGGCTCAGGGACATGTGACAACTTACTGGGATTTTTTTGATGTGGTATATCCACCACTGTTGCTAACTTTTATTGCAATACATTGAGGTGAACTGCGTTTTCTGCTTAAATGCCCATCGTTTTTGATATATTGTCACTAAGCTGCGCTTCCTTTAACTATAAAATCGTGCAAATTGAAATTGTGAAAGTAAATTTGCCTCATGGAAATACGCCAATTTTGAAAAAAAAGTCATGCTTTTTGGTGAAGTGACTTTTCAGTAGTATCCAAACACTTTATTCGCATAACCAGGGTCACGTCATCAACATCCAGATGTTAGCATTGGCGAAAACCACAAAGAAGACAAATGGTTGTGTACATTTGTAATGGAAACCCGGCTTATGCCAAGACAATTGCTAAGTAAAGTTATGGGGAACAAGAAGCTACTGAAGAAAAACAAACAAAAAAAACAAAAAACAAGACAGACGGCAGTGTCAATAAGAGAGAGGTGGGGGAGGGGACTGACCTGCTTTTCTTTCTGTACCACGTTACAGCGCAGTGCCTGTTTCAGACGTGTGAGGCTTTACTCAAAGAATTATAGAGGAGAGACTGAGGGAGGACCGGGTCACCCAAGATTTACTTCACCTCTATCCCCAAATCAGGTTTTTCCTCCTTTTTTGTAAAGCAACAATGCAACCTGAGAGAGGAAAGAAACGAGATAGGCAGGACTGACCTGGGAGTTATGAGAGAGAGGCTTGGTGGAAGATTGATGACACAGTAAGGAGATGTATGGACAGGAGGAAAAGAGGTTAGGGCTCTCCCAGAGAGTCTTGCAGCTGCTCTTGGCTTCAAAGTGTCTCTGAATTGAAAAAGCGAACTGAGACCAGGCCCGGGATGAGGCGGTAAGAGGTTAGAGAAGAAGTGAAGGAGGATCATAGTCGGGCGGGTAAGAGGAGGAGACAAAAGACGAGAGGGGCAGCCGAACCTCCCCGGGGACGAGTTCTGCATATGAATTTTGAAATTGGAAACTAGAGTGGCAGGGTCACTGCGCAGCACTGGAGCAAATGCAACTAGGAGAATAATCTTTCTCTCCTCCCTCCCATCCTCCGCCGTGTGCCGAGGCGGTGCAGATGGTGCGGCGTTCGCCCGCAGATATTAAGAAGCCCAGGAGGACGGAGCGTGTGAGAACGAGCTTCATTCCGCGTTATCCGTACAGCGATTCAACCGAGTGCTCAAATTCACCGGAGAGCCGTCCGTTAGTTAGCGTCTCTGTGAAACAAACACTTAAAGAGGAAGAAACCCTGGGATCCCATTTCCCTCCCACAAATGAACAGATGCTGGCCTACAAGCCTCCCCGCACAAAGAGAGCCGTTTCCACGTCCACTTTCATGCACACAAAAGGCACGGGAGTCTCGTGGCTCAGCTGGTAACATGCAATTATGTGGCTATGATGTCATTGATTTTTCCTGCAATGTTTGGAAGCTGCGCCATGCCAAGCGTTTAGAGAGTGCACAGAAAGTGCCTTGCTGTGTGGAATACTAATATGCTCATTTGTGTTGCGGTGGCCAAAAGGGAAATGTTTTTCCATGCAAGCTCCCCCTGCTAATGGATACCTCTGCAGAGCTGAAAGCTCAGGGAAACTGACTGACTGACGGACAGACAGACTGACAAACAGACTGACTCAACCCTGATGGGTGAGTCGGGCCCTGCCTGGCGCTCTGGTCCCGGGGTCTGGACTTGATGTGGAAGTAAAGGAGGAAAAAAAAAGGAAACAAAGACATTGGTGGGCTGTACTCCAAAGATTATCTGGTGTTCTGTAGCAAAGTGATAAAAAGATCATAATGAGGGAGAAAGTAAATAGTGAGGAATATAAATGGATATTACTGTAAGTCAATAGGAAACTGAAACAGCCTTACAAGAGAAGATCATCACATAGAGGTCTTTTCTTGGAATGGGTGCAAGCACTCAAATTTATCAAAGAAAAGTTATGTTAGGTATGTGATTCATGTTAAATATGGAAAATGTACAGTGAATATAAAAAATGTTCATCCCCTTGATTTTTTTTTATCCTTTTATTGCTTTGACAAATCCATCATGATTAACAAAATGTCTCTTTTGACAAAACAAACCACAAAAGCCCTATTATTATTATTATTATTATTATTATTATTATTATTATTATTATTATTATTATTTATTTATTTTACAAAACACTGATTTTTTAAAATATAAAATAAGTGATGGCATCAATTAAAGGAGCTTTTGTAGCCTGTTAAAAAAACTGTTGTTGACCATGGTTCATTTGTAAAAATAATAAAAGGTGAACATCTTTTATATGCACTGTGTTATAAAGCTTAGAAATGGCTCAACAAAGAAAAAAACCCATTAACATCTAAAATTATTACTCAAGTTTCTCATGTTACAGTCATGGGGAAACATTCAAATCAGATTTTGGGTTAATTTTCCTATTATTACTATTCATTCCAGCCGGTCCATGTCTAAAGACGGTCTGCCTCTGGTGGAGGACCATAATGAGGGTCGCACACGTCAGTTCAGTGGTTCCTGGGCGCCTGGGCCACCGCCCACTACTCCTGCACTTCATGTTAAAAAAATAAATGCCTCTAAAGGGCTTAAAATGGTTCTTGGTGTCGTGTCTTCCCATTTTCTTGTTGCAGTCATCTGAGCGGGTCGGTTACATCCAAAGACTCATTGAATAATACTAAAAATATTCACAAAGTGACGAGGCCTTTCAGACCTCTCAGTCTCTGGTTTGTTTGGGGACGTGTGAATGTGTAATCGAACTCTGATGTGGATCAAGAAAACAAACTGGTCCGCCTAAAAACCTCAGTCTGGGTTTGGTTGAGGTGAACTGTGGTGTGCTTTGAATGCATATGTGAACGTAAAGCGGACTGGAGACCTCTCCAAAAGGAGGATGTGGACTGTAGCGCAGAGCATTCTGGGTAAAAACAACCTAAACAAACACCGCAGCAGGAAAAATGTCTCATGCTCTTTAACCAACGACAAACACTGCTAAAATCTGACACTGCTTCGTTTTCTTGTACTCATTGTGGAGAAGGAAGTTGTGCTCATGTCTTCTTCTGAGGTTTTTGTATCGTTTTCTTCGGTGGTTCTTGCTGCAGCGCCACCACAGGCGAGGAGCCGAGCGGGTTTTTCAATTAGCTTGATTTGTTTGACAGAACGCAGTGTGAAAGAGAACCACACCAGCTGAAAATGTAACAAACGTTGCAATTTTGTTCCCCCATCGACCAGACCATCAGGTGTGAAAGTAGTCTATGATGAGTATATTAAAAGCTTCTCCATGACCAGACAAAGTTTTTTTTTTATTTTTTTTAACTCAAGTAAAATTCTTGCCTGTGAGAGTAAGTGGTAATAAGGCCACTACTATGGGAACGGAGTATGGAGGAGGCAATGAAAGCAGACTGGAAATAATTGAATAATAAAAAAGCTAGATGCAGAGTTAAAGCGAGGACAATTCCATTTGATGCAGTGAAGACAGAGGGACGGTGAAACAGACATTAGATGATGGGGACAGACAGTGATGACAGTGCATTTCAGAGGAGAGACGGGCCAGTGAGGACCTAACGTCAGAACGATAGGAAGTTTTGGGGGGGTTTTTTCTGCTGACTTTAGAGAGAAACAGACAGAAAAATAGATGAAATGAGACAAACAAAAAAAAGCCCAGAGGACAGAAAGCAAATATCCACTTCTGCTGCCTTGGAGTCAGCTCCGCCAAAGCATCTCTGTATCAGTGATTCATCACGAAGCAGAAGGAAAGGATGCAGGGAGGCTATACACACACAGGTAGAGTGAGAACAGTTGGAGTTTTCAAGAGAGACTGATTGAGAAAGAATAGGGAAGAGTCTAAGTGAGGCAGCTTGGAAAAGAAAAGCTGGCATACTGAGAGCAAAAAGGAAGAAAAATTTAAGTGTGAAGTCTTACTTTTCCTATTGAAAAGCCGCTCTTTGATCCTGAAAGACTTGGTGAAGACCATCCGGACGAATGCCAATATGTCGGAGTCTTTTCTGTGTGAGTTTGACCAGCAGAAGCTTCAGACGGCAGAGAAACGACGCCGCAGGGACGATAGGAGGGAAGCAGTATGAAGAGGAACAACTCAATATCAGGATGTGGAGTCGGAGCGAGCTTCAATAATGTTCAATTACATCAGCGCCTGTCACCTCTCTTAAAAATCACATGGCAGTTTAATGAACGGAGAGTTCGGGGCTGGCTTCTCCCGGGAGGCGGCTCGAGTCATCAAAGCGTTATTGTTATATCGAAGACTCGACTTGTTGGCAAGGCAGAAAGTACAGCTCGCCACGCGACGAAGCGAAGAGTCTTGGGCGTCGCCCCGTCGTAGTCGGCCGATTGACTTTAAGTGACATTGGCGAATTCATGACGCAGAGCGGACATTAAAAACACACCAAATGAATCTTTCAACAGTTGATTACCACTTCCATATTTTTAAAAGGATTTTATGAAGAAGAAAACAACGTAGAACACAGATTTACTAGTTGGTAAAAAGAAGAAAAGAAAAAAACAAGATGGAAAACTTCATAAGCTTTTTTTCCCCAACAATGGCTTTCTCCAGGCTACTTTACCTAAAATGTAGATTTTTTTTTTTTTTAAATATTCATTTAATAGTTAACATACTAGTAGATTCTTCCAACCACAGCTCCTTCAGATTTACCACGGGCCTCTTTGCTACTTGTCTGATAAATGCGCTCCTTGTCAGGCATATCTTGGTAGGTTAGATGTTGCGGCGTTCTCGTTTTTATTTTTGAACAGTAGAATGAACAGAGCTCTCTGAGATGTTTAAAGCTTGTTTGTTAATCTAATCCTGCTTTAAACTACTTGTCCGCCACTTTTCTTCCCAACCTGTCCATTGCAAAAAACAAAAAACTAAATCTGGACTAGAAAAGTAGTTCTGATCTAGCTTTATTATCTTAGCTTTCTCGTATGTCAACTGTACTAACTTAAAAGTAAATTTAAGTTAAGTTAGTTTGGTAAAACATTTTTTGCAGCGTTTCTACTTTCTTTGGTTTTCACGATGCTGTTTGTTCTCTAAGAAACCTCTGAGGCTTTTGCAGAACAGTTTGATTTATAATGAAATTCAACTACACACAGCTGAACTATTTATTAATTTGCAACTTTTTGTTGGAGATAGTTTTTATTTTGCAATGGTAGTGAAAAATATCTCCTTTTAAATTTTCTTTCTTGCAAAAATAATGTATCCTTATCATTTTTCTTTCCCCATAACAAATATGCATTAGTCTTAATAAAATAATTTAAAGTCTGTGGTTGCAACGTGCCAAAAATGTGGAGAGGAACACCACTGCAGCGCATTCATTTTACCTTTCTGCTCTATTACAAGTGAGACGGTTGAGATCAGGACTGGGGCACAAGAGCTGGTTTTTGAAGATGTGAGTGTTCCCAGGTGCAGCGGCCTCCGTAATTGAGAAAATGTGGAAGCTGAGAACAACCAGAACCTTTTTTTTTAAATTAACTGCTGGCCACAGGAAGCATATAAGGAAACAAGAAAATAATATACCACTAATAACATTTGTTTCACAGATCGTATAGGAGGAAAAACCTGCGTCGGTTTAAAAAATGGAAATGTGACTATGTTCCTTTTCACAGTAATATCCTCACACACTGGGTTTCACATTTCCAAAATGCAGTTTTATTTGAGATTTACTGGAATATATGGAAGCATTACATACAGATTTCAGGGTGAATTTTGCATGTTTTCCAAAACACATGCAATGGGATTTATCTGAGCCATACCTCATCCCACTCTAAAAGTAAAAAAAACAAAAAAAAAACTGCATGTGTGGCTAAATCGAGAATCTAAATTGCTCGTGTGTGTGTGGTTTTTGTCCAGGATGGATGGATCTCAGCTCAAACCTTCAAAGTGATGTATTTAAGTGGGAGTTTTTGGAACATGTCTCCATTTTCACATTTTAGAAATGAAACAGAACTGATGAGCCACAAACAAGGACACAAGGAGTGAACATGTAAGAAGCAAGCAAATGAGTTACAACAAAAAATAAAGAAAATACTCAGTTAAACAGAAAAAAAAAGTCTTCTGAAAGACGGGAGAGTCACTCAGTCGCTTTTTAAAATAAGAAAAGGCTTGATATGTGTAGATTGTGTCATACACAATATTGCTTATGTAAGATCTCTTACACATTCCCAAACGAAACCAGGCACACCAGATGTATATTAATCACTGATCAGGAGCTGCAGGTTTCCACCAGAGGGCGCAGCTGAGCAGAGCGGTGTGACCCTGCACACCTGCTTCTAATTAGGCCGTCAGCAGGAGCTCAAGAGCATCTGGCTGCTGGTCATTTGATGCCTGAATGTCAGTCCAAGTGGTAGTGCTAGGCTGCTGTCTCTACTGAATATCTTTGTTTTCTTTTTTGCCTTGTGCCACCGTACTCCTTGTGCAAACTGCTCATTTATAATCAGGAAGACTTTTCACGAAGTTCCACCAGCTATTACCATACCGGTTGCTTGCTACGTCTGCTAATTCTTCGTCTATGTTCTGCTGCTGCTGAACACAATTGTGGTGTTTCCACTAAATAAGGAATGAAATTAAAAGCATGTGAATAAGTTTCTTCATGTGACAAGTTATTAAAAAAAATTAACGGCAGCAACAGCAACTGATGTAAACAGTTATGTGAAATATTCACGATCCAGCCGTGGCGCTCATCAGCCATCAGCCATTGGTACGACAAGCCCCTGGTTCTTGGGAGCAGCTATCTTTATCAATAGATATGCTACATTTTGGGGAAATCGTAGTTGGCAGTTTTTGAAGAAGAGCTTTGGATTGAACATGTTAAAGTTTTTATGAACTCTACGATGCTCGGTGAGAGCTCTGGTGGAGTCGGTTGCACATTGTCCAACGAAAACAAAAACAAACCATCCTCCTCCTACCACTTCCTGTCATCTTCTTCATGGCTTTCGCCAGTAGTAACATCCGACTGTTGATCACTTCACTCATGTGAAGCAAAAAAATTTTCATTGGGGTTTTCCAAAACATATATTTTTATATGACCAAAAAAAAAGCACCTTATTTTTAGAACCGCAAGTTCTTTGAAATTGCCGTGTTTCCACTAAGTGAGTTTAGTTTTGTAATTTCAAGTTGTGCAATTTTATGGTTAATGAAAAGGGGACTATTATTCCTTCTTTGCAACCTGCAGATTCATTGCCACTCCACATGCACAGTTTATTTGTAGAATTATGTTTCCAAACTATAGTACAACCTGTATTTGGATGACCTCATAGCTCAAGGTGAAAGACGTTTCACTGAGGTTGGAGTTTTTAGGGCCACATTCAGTTTCACTACATGACGACACTACTCAGATCAAGGTGAAGATGCTGGTAAACAAGTTTTGTTCCTCTGTAGATTTTGTCTCTCTAAAGAATTCACTTCATCTAAGGAACAAGTGGTCTCTGGTCCACTCAAATGTGACATTTTCATGTGATCATGCGATAAGTTTTCAGAACAAGTCATGGCAGGTATCAGGGGTTCATGTACCCCTTTTTTTGTATCCTGCATATTCTTGACATTTTATAGATCATCATTGACTATTTTTAGAAGCATTTTTCAGTTTGTTGTTTTAAATACACAGGGGGAAAAAAAAATAATCAGGGAACAAAGAACAGCTGGGGCAGTCGAGGAGAATGACATGACCAGGTGTTCTGGTTACTAAATTAACCAGAACACCTGGACACAAACTGAGGGTCAAGACACCAAAAACTCAGAATTGGGGAAAACCAGTAAAGCTCTTGGTTTATGCTTGTAATTAATCCTTTTCAGGTGGACGGCTCTCTTTCCTCCCACTTACGTAAACTTGATCCACCAGAAGATGATGACTCTTAAACGGAGTCTCACTCATTTGAACAGTGAAAATGTGCTGACTCATGTTCGCCCTCATTGATTATGCATCGTTTCCAGCACCTTAGTTTATAATTCATTGACATTCCTCTTTGTTTTTCAGCCTGAACGCCTCCTTCATATCAAATTCCCACCCAACTTCGAGACAGACGTCTGAAACAACCCGACATTTTTCCGGAGACGTGCAGCATTTTACTTTATTTTATTTTAAATCTTTATTTCATTGGTATGTAACCCAGTTGCAGTCCAACTAATATTGGTAAGCATCAGACAAACACTTGAAGAGGTGTGCATGAACATGAAGGAAGATAAATGTTTGACTGCTGTCATGAAGTGTTATTCAATAAATAATGACATTTATAATGCAACTTTACATTAAAAGTGTCATTATTTACCAAATGACACTTTGACAAGAGTCATCAATATTCATTAAGACTCCTTCATGTCCATGACGGTTATGTCAGTCTTATGCACACCAATTAAATAAAAATGTTACCAAATAAACTGCAAAAGAGAATTGTTTGGTGATTATCCCTTCAACTCTGAGATTATTTTCATGTTGCAACCACAAACTGTAGTATGTTTTTATTAGTATTTATTCATAACACAAAGTGACACATCGTTGTGAATTGAAAGAAAATGTATTTGTTGTCAAACTATTTCATGTCAAGTTTATTTGTATCGCACATTTCAGCAGCAAAGCGGTTCAAGGTGCTTTACATGAGAACACACAAAATTACAAAGTTTTAAAGAAAACACCCTACAGCCAGGACTTGAACAAACATTACATTTTGATGAGTGCCATCACCAAAACCATACACGTCAAAAATGTTGGTCAATGTTTTATGCATTATGGTTCAAATGCAATATGTGGGATTTTACTCTTGATTTAAAGGAATTCAGCATTTCGTCTGTTTTCCGGAAGTTGGCTTCAGATTTGTGGAAGCTGAATGCTGCTTCTCCATGTTTGGTTCTGGTTCTGGTTCTGGTCTGCTCCGCATCCTCAGAACCAGAAGATCTCAGAGGTCTGGTAGGTTGATGTCTTTAATATATTGTGCTGCTAAGCCGTTAAGGGATTTATAAATTCACAGTATTTGAAAGTATTTTTCATCCATTCATATCTGAAAAGTGTTGAACCAAAAAGCCTTCAAACCCAAACAAATGATATCCAGTGCAGTCGGTCGCCTACAGAAGACTTTTTGAAGTAAAATCAACTTCTTTGAGCTTCCCATCATGTGATAATGTTATCCCCTCATCTAAAACATATCTGGAGTGTCAGCTTGACTCCTTCATGCATGTTTTTAAAAAAAGTCTTTTAATCTCCATGGCAACCATTCAGCCATGCGAAACGTCTGGGTTGACCGAGCAACGAAAGTCCTCAGAGGACAGTGCTCCTCCTCAGAACTGCAGTTTCCAAGCTTCCGCCTCACACAGCAGCCCAACCCCGCAACTCCCCCACTCAGCTCCTTCAGACTAGCCAGCAACAATTAGCAAACACCTGCTGGACCTGAGCATCTGCTGAGCTCATTATAGGAGCTACTTCTCAGTGCATCACTGGTAAAAACATTGTTAAAGGGTTAATAGAGGAGCCATGTTGTGATGACTTCCTGAAGGCGGAGTGTCAGAAGAAGTTACAAAGTAAGTATCAATTGTGCTACAAAATGGTACTATGTAGCTAAAAACCATGTAATACTGCACCTTTAAGAGTAAATAATCTGCCTGTGCATAATTTAATCCAAGTACAATCTAAGAATTTATCTATTAAACTGTCCTACCAAAGTAGAGGAATAATTTATTTTAATTTACGATCTGTGACAAGACTTGACAGTTGATGTTGACACTAATCCAAACTGACTGAGAATACGCTGCTTTGTCAAAAATAATTTCCGACATCCGCAAAGCTGCTGGTTTTCCTGTAACTGCAGCAAAATATACATTTGTCAGACAAGCCATCTATTATTTCTTTTCACTATATCATAATTTTTTACCTAGTATTGTATTAAAATCCCAATTAAATACTCCTTAAATGTGACAATATAAGGCACAGTTTATGGTAATAAAAAAATAAACACACTTACACCTTTTTAACATGAAGGCAAGAATAATATTTATAAAATATCTGAAAACTTCAATTATATTTAGTACCTGCAGTGTGAAGCATAGATTTGTTTTCTGAGAGACTGTTTTATATGGTCATTTTTTTAAATATGCAGAACTTTCAATCTGTAATCAGGCCAAAGAATTTGGAATCGGCCAAAAAAAAAAAAAAAAAAAAGATGAATCTGACGATAACAAATATGACAGAGTGCAGCTGTGTTTGCATTTAGATTAGTGGCCTAATCTGAATGACCACTGTGAATGCATGATGATCATGGGGGATGACACACTCCAACACCTGCCTCCCAAAATTCATTACTTAATCCAATTCCGGGCAATTAAACGGAAACGGAGGATTGTTTCTGTCAGGGGTTGCCGGGCCCATCCCCTGGCATTTCGACCTCACAATAACAATCTTAGCCAAGTGTCTATAAACGCTGACGAGCAGCTATAGACCCAACTCAAAGAGAGAGAGAGAGAGAGAGAGAGACCCACATAAATGCATCAGCAAATAAGCCATGCAAAAAAACCCAACCCAAAAACAAAACAAAGCTCACTGAAACTCGACGCACGTTCTGGTTTGATAAGCGCACGCACACGCATTTGTTCCTTCAGCACTTTAAAGCGAACTATTAGTCGCTCAATCAGGCAAGGCCCCACGAGGGAGAGCGAGCTAATTAACGGCCGTATCGAAACGCCAAGCCTCACACTTTATCAAGGTTTCAGAAAACACAAAGAGTCCTCACAAATGCCATATTGTTCTTGCGCTCTCTGCCTGTTCATTATTCTTCCGCCTCTCTGTCTTTATCTCCAGCGCTAATTACTAATGAATCAAATTTTATATTGAATCAAATGAGCTTAGTAGACTGCCACATAAACAGAATAAAATAAAACAAAACCCTCTCAAACGGTTTGGATGATACGTAATGCTTTTCAAAGTCTTCATTAATTGGTTGTTGCCAAGAACATAAAAGCATCTATGATTTTTTTCCTCGTGCTTGTAGAGCAAATTTGCGCCACAGAAACGCAAACTATGCTACATAGATGGTCTTCAGAGTATCGGCTGCTTTAACCGAGTTGCTTTTGGAAGTTGACGACCTGAAGAAAACGTCAAGAGACGAGCTGGCAATCCGTACAAATCCATGCCAGCAAAGGGGATTAGCTTACTGTTTTAATCAGGTATGAAATATCCAGATGGGCCGAGGCTCCGGTTTAACCGCCCTAATAATTACAGCGTCTCAGAAGGGAAAATAATGGTGTGGCTGATGTGAAGTCACCACGTTGTCTCTCCGTCTCACCAGATGTGTTAGAACTGAGGTCATACGGTTCATACCATAAAGAGAGTTGATGACAAAACACTATTTATTTCAATTCATTGTATTTATATGATGCAAATTCATAAGGCATTTAAAAAAATCCGTCTTAAGGCACACTTGTCGTCAGTTGCTATGACAACTGATGACAAGCGAAGGAAGTTACAGAGCCCTCATCACAAGCAGGAGACTGGCAGAACAAAATCTTAGATTTGCTTAATTGAATTATCAGCTTAAAAAAAAGAAATAGTTGTGAAGCTTATAAAAAATATTTTTTTATACTAAAACTGGACTCAGATCTGAACCTTTAGAGCCACATAAAGACATTTTGGTAACACTTTATTTGAAGGGGGGTGAATAAGACTGACATGACACCGTCATAAACATGACATAACACGTGTCATGAACATGAATAAGTCTTCATGAATATTTATGACTGTTGTCATAAAGTGTCATTCGGTAAATTATGACACTTTTAATACAAAATTGACATTATTCAAAATGTCTTTGTTATGACAACTTGACACTAACCAAGAAATCATTACTGTTTAAACTTTACCTTTAATAACAAAGTTACCTGATTTTTAAAGTGCAATCAGTAATACTTTTATAACAAATTTATATCAGTGATGATTTCCTGGTTAATGTCAAGTTGTCATAACAAAGACATTTTGAATAATGTCAACTTTGTAATAAAAGTGTCATAATTTACCGAATGACACTTAATGACAACAGTCATAAATATTCATGAAGGCTTATTCATGTTCATGACAGGTGTTATGTCATCTTTATGATGGTGTCACTTTATTCTCCCCCCTTCAAATAAAGTGTTACCGACATTTCCAGGATTCAAGGACTAACTCACTAAAACCAGGAAGATGGAGCACATCACTCCAGTACTGCAGTCTTTACACTGCCTTCCTGTGGTCAGAGAATAGACTTTAAATAAAATACTTGTGTCCATAAGTCACTGAACCACAACACATTAAAGCTGAAACATTGATCAACATGTCTGATGTCTATTTGCTTGATTTTGATGGCATCTGACAAAATCTAATGCTAAGTGCTTGTTTCACAGCTGATGACTGTATGTTTGATCACATAAAGCACTTTGAACTAAAAATGTGCTCGACTAAACTAAACCTGACCGAACTATGTTGTGACATTATAGTATATGTGGAAAAAATTGAGTTCCTCTACCTTTTCCCAATGCCAACTACAGAAATACACAGCTTGGTCAGAAACAATCAAGTCTCTGTATGTGCTGCTCACACCCTCCCCTCTGCCTCTAATGCTAAGCCTGGCATGTCCACCGATGACGGCAGGTGAGCAGTTTACCTGGAACGGTGAATTGTTTCTCCATCACTTACACGTTTAGCAGTGCATGCACAAGCATGATTGACAGCAGCAAGCCCCTCCGCCTTGTTCTGATTGGTTGTTTTTGACGGGGAACAGTGCTTTTCTTCAGAAGGCAGTTGTAGCTCTGTGAGGAAGTGGATTTTTTCCCACAGAATATCTGCCTCTTCTTATAAGTAATGACACAGTGACAGTTTTAACAAATATGTCAACATATTTTAATAATAGTTACACACCCCAGCTTTAACACGTGTTGAAGAAGCATGATTGTGTGCATATTTCATACTTCTAGCACAACACACTCCATCTGTTCTCTGTAATCCAGTGGGTTGGTGACCCAGCTGCCACCGAGCAGATTTCAGAACCTGCTAAAAAGACTTTGTACCACGAGAGGTTCCAAGACGGCGATCACACCCAACTCAAATTGTCTGCTAATGGCTAACCTCACACATAAAAGTGGTGTGCTTCTCTCAAGTTGTCTGACTTAATTCAACTGGACAAGAGCGCGCACATCGACAGCGCAGTTCAGAAAATGTTAATAGACGTATTGATATCTCATTCCTCACACAATTACACAAAAGGGTTTCGGCACTTCGTTAGATATGTAGAGACAATTCCCATTTATTACCAGCCAACTTCGAGGCCATTACTTTCTGACTGACCATTTGTCAGAAATGCAGCCTCAATGGAAACACCACAGGATAAATCTTTAAATTATCGAACTCGCTTGGCTCTCGTTTCCCTCCTTTTCTTCCCTTTTGAACTCCTTAATTAAATGTGACGGCGCAGACAAGATGCTTCTGTATGCCTCCGAGTTCATTTGGCTGCCATTATCAGTAACATCACTGGACTCTGCTGAAGCAGGTCCAGGCGCAGCCATGCGTGCCGCAATCACAAGACCACTTCCCAGATGCCTCTCAGGTGTGATGTTGTGCAGCGTTCTCTCTTCTTTGTGTTTGTCTCCGTGTTAAAAGCTGATTTTTTTTCTCCCTGCAGTTTATTTCTGCTCTTCTCTTGTACAACACCTTCTCTACAAGAGAAATGTTTGTGTTTGTGTTTTAATTGTTGAAATCTCAACCCCGCAGTTAATTTCTTCAGATGCTTTCGTTCTTGCTTCGCTTAATTTGTTTGTTGTAATTTTTTTTTAATGAAATCCTCACCGCTGCTGATCGCACCTTCAAGAGATATTTCCATGCCGCAGCGTCCACTTAGGCTCTAAATCTCATTGGCGCCACAAAGTCTTTTCTTAGGGATTTCATTTCTGGTTTTCTCAGCAAAGAAATAATAAAGAGAAAGACAAGCCAAAACATTCACAGCTTGTATGTAATTACTCTGAGATGGAACACCTGAGGTTCTAAAAAAAACCTGGACTCCACGTCGTTCCAGGACTTTCGTCACCCGAGGTCGATAAATCGAAGAAATACAAATAACATGTTGGCTTGTTCGGTGTCTAGAACTGTCAGTTCGCATCAAGTAGGCAAAGATGAATTCACCCTCATTTATGTCATACTTATTGATAAGTTATTACAAGGCCACTTGCAAAGAAAATAAATGAGTTCAATTAATGTTTGAGTGCATCAGGGTCACCAACCTTTTGAAACTAAAGGATGCTGAGTAATGGGGATGGCTGCTTGTTTACATGAACTTTGTAAAGGACGGGTAGCACTAGCCTGGCCGTTGGCTTCCCACACAATCAAGCAGATCCCGTTTACAGTCTGGCTGCTGCTTTTGTAAATCACTTATGTTTTGTTAGGAATGACTGGTGTGAAATTCTGCCAAACGTTATTGATTCTCAAGGGGAAATTGCTTCTTTGTTGACGAGCTTCTCCCATCCAAAGTGTTAAATATTCTCAAATATAAACATAACAATCAGTAATATAAAATTAATCTAAATATGGCCTAACTATAAGATAAACTTGTTTAAAAAAATTCTATGGTTCATTGAAATGGAAACAAAGTGCATAAATACCGTGATGAGTTATGATTGCTTTTTTAATTAAAAACAAAATAGTGTAAAATATTCCAAACTCTGCTTCAATAATGTGTGATTTAGTTGGTATTTGATTTTGAGTAAAATATATATGTATGTATATATATATATATATATATAACACTTAAATTCTAGGAGATGAATACAGGAACAGTATCTCATTAAAACTAGAAACTTATTCATTATAACGAGATTACTTTGTCACTCTTCAGCACATACATACACTACAACTTCTTTAAAAAGTATAAATGAACTCTGTCTTCTCACTTGGTTTCATCTAGACGAAGTGTTGCTAAGTTACCGCTATGACCTTTCTAGTTTAAATGAGAAAGTACTTTGGTTTTAATGGATGTATACGTCTAGTCATAATGACATATAAAGCTCGTAACAACATTCTCATTTTAACAAGTTTTATGTCTCGTTATAACGGAAACTTGATCATTTTAATTAGACGCTGCTCCTGTATTTCACAGTTCTGACTGTTACACACAGAAGAAAAAAATGCCAAAGTGTAATGGAGGATAACGAGCCCATAGGAGTTGGTTCATTAGTCAGGCTGCTTGGTTAACCAACCTGCACTCAGCTGTTTTACAGAAAATGCCACTCCTCACTCGCAGTAGTTTTACAATGACGTTGAAAAAGTGTTGCTTTCCTGACCGTGTCTGTCAGCAGCATCTTACACTAACCTTGTATTGTCAGTAAACTCTATATTTGCAGTGTTTTTGAAACCATGAACTCCTTTACATGGTTTAGCAATTAAGATTTTAAAACCAAGAAAAGAAAAAAAAAAAAAAAAAACATTGACTCCTTCACATTTCAAAAGAATAGCTTACATTTGTGCCGGTCACCAAAGCTATGACATTTCTAACAAAATAGACTGAATAAAGTCACAAAGCCTTTCTGAAATGACTTTTTATCCCCAACTCTGATTCTGATGTGGCAGCACTTTCTGTAGCTTTGTCAAAAGCCGCAGATGCAGGAAGATCATTAAGCACAGACTGCAGAGAGAAAGTGCAGCATTTTTTTTATTCATTTTAAATGTATAAAAAAATGTCTAACTTAGCTTTAAATATTTTTACAGTTTTTATCATGTCAGCGAGTGTAACCTTTCCTTTTAGCTCACAGTTTAAATGATTTAATGTCCAAGCTAAGGTTGTTCAAAATACAAGGTCATGTATCTACTAAGTGCCTTCGTGCAACAGTCACTTCTGCACATATTGGTAAGTTTAGAAAGTCTGGCTCGCCTCTGCATGTTGTCCCAGCATCTGATTCTGCTATTTACTTCTTTCTTATGCAGTATACTACATCATCTTTGTGCTGCACTTGCTTTTGCTTTTCTGTTGTCAATGCTAATGAAACATATATTTCAGTATCTTAAAAACAGCTTTCTGCCAAAACATTGTAAAAACAGTGTTTTTTTTTTTGTTACTTTCCTGACATTCTCTCTATTTTTAGGAGGCAACGAGATACGATGAGCTCCAAAACATGACTAGCTTCTCATAATTGGGTGTGTTGAAAATACTCCTGGCTTTCCAACTTGGCTAGCAAGCTTCTTATATTTGTGTTTGTCACTAAGAGGCTCTATGGAAAAAAAAAAATAAAAATAAAAACATCCATCTAACTTCCTTTTCACATATTTCATTTTCATTTATTTCCTCTACACAGAAAAACAATTAGAAAATAAAATAAAAGAACAAAGAATAACTTAAGTATTACTTATAGAGCACGTCTTGTGGAGAACAGATGTGATCTCCCAACAGTACGTTTTCTCTGTGGAATCTGGATATTTATTAACTTTTTTTTATTGAACTTGGTTCAAGCTTTAAATAAAGTATTGAGATGATGATTAACACATGCATGGTATGTATTTTTTGGCTCCTACAGTCAGTCAAAATGATCAGGAACATATTTACTAATCAGTACAGCAGCAGAGTCTTTATATTCTTGTTACAATGTGTTGCCTTTAGTTACCTAAGCTTCCTGCTATGGTTGAAGAACTTCCTTATTGGAGTACTTATGCAGTCTAAACTGGCTGTGGACATGAATATGACTTTAATGTGGCAGGTTTATGCAAAATCAACTTTCTGATTTTTCTATAGTGTTATTCCCAAACACCTGATTGAACTATGAGCTCATTATAGGCTGGTAAAAACTTTGTGAAAAGGTTAATGAGGACAGATGTTGTGACAACTTCCTGAAGGCGGAGTTTCAGAGAGAACTCCGCCTTCAAATGGGCCTCTGTGTCTGAAAGAGACAGAGGCCCAATTTCATGGTGTTAAATTTCGATGTCAGATTTATACTACGACATATTTCCTATATACAGCCTTTTTTTTGTTTTTGTTTTGTTTACAGCTTATGGTAACATAGTTACTTGATTTTACTTTACGATAATAACATGTGGTTGGAAAACACACAATACTGCCATTTTAAGTGGATCTATTGCTTGACTTTATAACCTGTATTGAACGGGTGAGGCTAACGACTTGCTCCATAATGGCTCAGATATGTCTAGACATTCTGTGACCATGTAATGTTGCTTTTTGTTTAGTAAAATAAACAAAAAGCTGTATAAATCAAATTCCACAAAAAGAAAAAAAGTAATCAGGATGAATTTTTCCACTATTTCCTTTCAGCGCAGCACAAAACCCCTTGAAAACGTGATGCAGTTTGTGAGTGAGAAGGGGACTTCAAAGTAAACCTGGCCCGTATGGATGTTTTGAGTCTTAACCATTTGGCTCAGGATTTCTTGATCTTTATACTCAGCTGCTCCCCCTTCCAGTTACTTTAGACGCAGCAGACAGATACTTAAAACTGGGTGGAAGCTCTTAACGATTACTTAGTGGATTATCCTTGATGAGGGTACTTTGTCTAAGACAGACTTGTGTGGGAAGACATAATGTCTTAGGCGTGCAGTCTGCTGAGATGATGATGATGCTGATGAGGCTGGATGGGCGGTAGAAGAAAAACAGGATTAAGGGACAGGAAGTTTAGTGGGGAAATGATCCTAATCCTGGTCAGTTACAGGGTTTTACTGTAATGCTGCATCATAAACACACAGGTATCAAGACGGTAACATCTCAATTACTAAGTAGGAAAAACTCAAATAACGCCGTATGTAGTGGATAATGGTCCAGCCATCAGCAGGATTAATGAGTGCAGCGCAGCTTCGCAGCATAAAGTTATTCAGGATAGTTCTTCCAGATTGCAATGCGCATATATCAATTTTAATGTGTCTCACTCTGCTTGCCTAATGCAGGAAAGGGGAACGAGGACAAGTACAGAGCTACCGATGGTGTACAATTTTCCACGTTGCTGCAGTTGCTAATTTTCTGTGCTGGAAAGGCGGCCGTGGGTGTGACGCCACCAGGAAACAACAGCCGGCCCGGCCGGAGGACTTCAAAAACACAGCTCTTATTTGGGATGGATGTCTGTTCTCTAGCCTCTGCTTTGTGTGTGTGTGTGTCAAAGACACACAGCAGTGAGGTTAATTTTTCAGAAGAATCGCTTACTTCTTACTGAAAAGGTGAAACTTTCAGTGTCAACAATGTGATGTGAATGCACCCCAGAGCTATCCTCTTATTTTTTTTCTACTTCTACAATTGTATTTTTATTTTTCCTTTTACAGACAGAACGTTAGAATAATGTTTAGACCCGACTCACCCTGTGTTTGCTGTAGTCATTCAGTTTCCAGTGTATTTAATTAAATAAGAAAGCTGCTCAGATGATTTTTATTCATGGACTATAGTTACTACATTACATAAACTGACCTGGTCTGTGATCTTTATTTGTATTTGTTCAATTTTAATATTTTGATTTCTAACAGTCGTAGTAATTCCCAGGAATAGGATCTGTCTGCACCTCTAGTCCGGAATAGCTCTGAAATGTTACGTTTGAATGTAGTACAACTGCATATCCATATTAAAATGTATTATTACTTCCAGTCTGAAACAAACATACAGACATTCAAGTTGGAGTATGTGTTTTTTTTTTGTTTGTTTTTTTAACTTATATTCGGCAGCGTTGCACTCAGAATTGCTAGCCGAGTGTCAAGGTGAGGCTCCACAGATTTACTTTCACGAGCGGATAATTACGGCTTTCGCTGTGACGAACGACCCCAGAGAGCAGAGGGGTGGAAAGACCCCAGGCCTCTCTCCGCCCGCTCAAATGTGGTGCTGCAGAGCGCATTTAAAACCAAGGCCTTTCCTGTGTGGTCCATTTGCTTTGGTCCTGATGTAATCCTCCTCACGGAAGTGCGCGCTACAAATCACGGAGTGGGACGACACACTGGCGTAATCTCTCCCCAAGCACAGAAAACTGTTTTTCTGTGTAGGAAATCAATGGACGCAGTGTCCAGACAAACTGGAGTTTGAACAACACCCACATACACAAGTAATTAACATTTGAGTTTGTTGAATCCCCCTGACTTTAGCAGTCAGGGGGATTCGTTGGTTCTGCCTAGTTACTGTAAACACACATAAAGAGATAATGGACAGAAAAGTGTGTTTGAGTAGTGAAATAAACCCATCTATAGAATCTTACTATGGCACACTATAGTAAAAAAAGCATATTTGAGTTATGCTGGAGCAGGTGTGCTTCAGCTGTCACTGGAACAGATTGCAGCAAATAAAATCCATGGAAACAAAAAGCTGAAGGCAAAACAAGAGCTCCATTTTTTTTCTACACGTGTAAGCGTTAATAATTTATTCCGCATTGAGCACTTTACTACACAACAAACTTGCTGTAAATACAATCATTTGTGACCAGCAGCGTCAGGCACGTTGCTGCGCTTTTGCTTAAGGTAACTCTCTAAAAGCTCCATGGCTGCGGAAACTCATTTGTCTCCGAATGCAAGAGAGATCTTTTCAGGTAGAATTTGAAACGTTTAAAAGGTGAAAGGTAAAACGTCGCCTTGATATAATCTGTACTTCACTTTGTAAGACATAGCCCGCCTGTCAGATTTGCAGAGTAAAAAGGTTGTGGTTCAACATCCTTTCGGCTTCACATTAAAGCGGCAAAATGAGCCCGGAGACATCTTTAGTGCTGAACTGAACTTCATCCAACGTGTCTTTGTCTCTGTCACTGTACTTTGATATCAAGGGCACCTCAATTAGACCAACACATTGACGATTTAGTGGAATAAAAAAAAGTGGCAGCTCTCTTCCAGTCTTGGTGGTTAATTGGGCTCCTCTTAAAACCGGCCAAGTGCTGCCGCAGAAGCCAAGAGAGAAACATGAAAAGATTGATGGAGACAAACCGAAAGGACTTTGCGCTAATATTCGTGTGATCTGGAGAGGAGCGAGATCCGCCGCTAAACGTGTGGAATACGGTGCACAAAAGAAAAAAAGTGTCGGGATGTCAGACAAACAGTTGCTGCGGCGGACAAAATCTTCCCAACATAAAACAGAAAGCTTGATCAATGGGTCCCTCCGTCACCTCATTAATAAAGACCAGAGCTTTTATTAGACGCAGAGTCTTGCAATATTTAAACCATGAATATTTCAGAGACCCCGGCAGGAACCCAGACACAGAGCACAGCCGGCCTGTCGTCAAGATGGAGTCGCAGCTTTCCTCTCCGTTCAGACGAGATCCGGAAAAACGTCGAGGTCCTTCATCATGTTGTCTCGTTGCAGCATTGGGGGAGATAAACTCTGAGGATTTCTTCAATGGGCCGTGATTTCCCACTCCGACGCTGAAGACAAACACTTCATAGCACGTACCATGCAGCATAAAGTTAGTAACTTTTTATGCACAGTGGTAAACAAATGCTAAGCTATGAAAGGGATTGTTTGAATATTTTCAGTGGGATTCTACTAAAATATGAATTGATTTCAATCAGATTGCTCTGGACTCTGACTGAAACAACACAACTCCTTTTAACTATTTTTTCTTTGGCCTTTCAGCCATCTAATGTTGCTGCCATTTGTTTCATTGTTCTGTTGCATGACTTCACCTTCAGGAAGTAATCACAACATGGCCCCTTATTTAAAGTAGGGATGCTTCGTCACAATGCAGGGTGTCATGTTTAGCAAAAATCTGACGGTCTCAGAAAGAGCAGGAGTTTCTTAAAGAGACAGAGGCCCAATTTCAAGGTGGTAAGTCAAATTTCTTTCGAGTCATATTTGAAGCATACAGCATTTTTAGAACAACTAAGGTAACGTCGTTACTCGATTGTGCTATAAAATGATGGCACTATGTGGCTGGAAAACACATGACGCTGCCTCTTTCTTTATAAAATCTTGGAAATGGTCTTTAACTCTTTCTGCTGGTCACTACTTTTAGATATCCACCTTGAAATTTTGGAAATCTCTGTGCAAATGAAGTTTTATTGAACATCATTTTCATGTCGTTTTCAGCTAAACTGTTTTCCTGGAAATGACATATTTTACCATGACTGTAACCAGCGTGGGAGTTTTCTAGACATGCTAAAAAAAAAAGTATTTCTAGTCTGCAGGAAATAACAGTCAACACTTTGTTATAAAAAAAAAAAGAGGTGATGTCACCTGCGTTTGAAGCGGTTGTTTGGCAGTTTTCGCAAAGGTACACAGTGTAAGAGTTGCTGTTATTTTGTCAACCATGAAAAAGGATATGTTACATTAAAGCCTTAGTCATGTTGTCAAAGAGAAGTAAACATGAGGTGGAACTGAGAGCATTTCCTCCTCCCTGTTTATCTTTTTAGGTCGTACACACTGCAATCTAATGTCAGCGTTACTCCATTTCAAATAAACTGCTGACAAACTTAGATGGGTTTTTTTTTGGGAGATGTTCTATTTTCTTCACTGTATTTTTTTGTCACGTACAGAACTGGTTAGTAGTCTGTCTCCACTTAAACTGGGGTGAATGTTCTGCCGATTGGAGGCTTTTTACTGGTGGATTCAAGCTGCTCTTTTTCAGGTTGGACGGGTTATACGACACGGGTACACCATCTTCCACACAGCTGATTTCATACCTTGAATAAGCCAAACATTCCTTGAATTTTGGGAGCAAATGTACTAAGGAAAGAGTCCCACTGTCAGTCTCTGACCGCTCCTTCACCTCCGCTTCATCAGCATTCGCTTCCTTGCCTCTCCTCTTCTTTACTCTCCGCTGTCCTAACAACCGGAGAGGTTGACCGTTTCACTCGGAGCCAAGTACTGAAACGGCCAGCCGCCATTTAAAACAACAGGAGCATTGCTTCAACTTAGTTCTTTCTTTATGTCCTCCCTTCCCGATTGCTCTTCATTAATCTTGTCTCTTGCTTTGCGGATTTCCTCGCACTTTCCTTCTTTGTCTATTTCAGTCATTTCACCTCTCCCTGCAGAGAGTTTCAGGCCCGCTTAGTTATGCATCATCAAGTACGAATGTGGAGATTTCAGAGGATTGATTGTTCCTCCCTCACCTTCATATCCACCTTTAACTCATCAGCGTAAATTTTCTACCCTAAAAAGCAGCTTCCAGGAATTTCTCCCAGATTCCTCCGGAGTGTGACAGCCACTTCTGACATCCGTGACATCCTGACTTGTCTACATTCCCGCAGAGATGCGCTGAGGAGTGTGGGAACGCATGTGTGCTTTAGCTGCAGCGTGCCTTGTGACGGTTTTGTGCTTGAGTGTGTACGACAGAAACTCCGTAGGCGTGACAGTTTGTGCGTTCTTGTGATCAACTTAATTAAAAATTGCACGCATCACTGCATGTCTGCTTCTTTTTGGCCTGTAATGATATCCTAAACTTGTGCAGGCGTTGGACATCCTGGACAAGACATCTGCAGGGCTGGAGTTCATACCAATTCTTTGAAGATGTCAGTCTTATGTAGAGTTATGTGCATGTGAAACACCTTACCGAAAAATACATTACAGATACAACAGAGGAATGAATTTCTAAAAGTATTAAGAAGGTATTTTCAAGAGAAACTGTACTCAATGGTTATTCTTAATTTTGTGTTAATTGACGTGGTGGTTTTCCATATAGACACGTTGCAACGTGATGTTACATCCGGAAATCCTGTAAAAACGGCTCGTCAACAGTGACTGCCATTGGTAGATTATTCAAAGTACGCATGATGTATAAAAGAAAAAGGAAGGCAGTGCTTTGCTGTGGTGACTAGAAAAGTTCCAAGAGTATCACATTTTCCACGTCAAAAAAAAGTTTTGCTTCAAAAAAAATATAGATAGGAATAGCGAGGGAGAAAAAAAGTGGGTCAGTTATGCTAGCTTGACTTTGACAATCTTAACAAATAGATGTGCTGTAGAATTTGGCGTTCTTCAGTTAAGTAAAAAAAACGCGACCCACACAACAACTCTGACAGCTCATCAGTAGAGCAGGTGTTTAAATTAGCTAATCAACCACCGCTATGTTCAGGCAATCACTTATCAACAACCGCAAAAGAAACATCAAGCCTAAAAACATACTGTAAGAGATTAAATGTTCAGTACTTTGTGTGGGAAATGTTTACATGTTATTTTGTTGTTGAAATCCGACATATTGGCATAGCTGTTGTAAGTGAGTTGCTACGGCAACGGGTCTTCGTGTAGCACAGCCGAAGCAGAGAGCAAGAAAAAAGAACACAAGTGGTTTTGAGTTTTTCTTCAATGGTTTTTCTGCAAATTTAGCTCTGGTGCTAAATTAATAATCCCTACAGCTCCAGGTTTCATTTTGTTAAAGGAATCGTTCTACTGTGGCAACACGGCTACGGATGGCAAGTAAAAGAATCGTCTTTTTTCCCTCCAGTACTTTACATATGCACAAAATTTCTGGATGTAAACAGTAACATGCAATGTGTCTGTATGTGTTACTTGACACATTAACTTGGTTTTCATTGTAATGTAACTGATTTGATTTTAACAGTTTTCCTCTATTTTGTGTTTTTATCTTTTGAATTTGCTATATGATCTCAGGATGTTATGTATTCTTAGTTATGTTGAAGAGAATAGATGTAGGGAACTGCAACAAAAGGGGATTCAAATACAAAAAAATACTAATGAAGAATGTGAGCATTGCATTCATCCCTTTCCAGAAACATTAACCAATGGCTTGTGGTTATTGTACAAACAGTCTTTTTGTTACCTAGAAATAGTTTCTGCCTTGGCACAGATTAAGCCACAGGGGGCAAAGTGACTCTCTGAACAAGTATAGTAGCGATACTGTACGAATCCCTCGCATCTGTTTTTATTTAACAACATTTAAACGCAACGCACAAACCTGTGATTCTTAATTTACTGTGTGAAACACATTTGCATTATCTGCTACCCTCAGCCTCTAACTCATTTAATTACTGTGTGCAGGAGATAAAGGAACATTTATTTTTAAGAGCTCAAAAAGGAAAAGGAATACACATTGGGCAAAAGAGCGTAACAGATGTACAATGCACAATGCCTGCTATTATGTAAATGTATAATTGCAGCTTTCAGCAATTAATACCACTTAAACCTTTTATGCTGCATAATGTAGAAAGAAATGCAATTTAGGAGTAATTTTGGTTCCGGCCATAATTTTGTTTTGATTTGGACAATATTTTATTTATGAGAGAGATTAAGGAGTCGGCAAGAAATGTAATTAGAAAGATCAGCATTTTTGGAACTTAAGCCTTGAAGAGATTTTTGCTTTTTACTGTTTGAGCCCGATGGATTCATAAATGTCCGGCTTTGCCGCAGGGAAAAATTCAGATTTGCCAGTGCATTAACGGTGCAGGAAGCTGCTCTCCCCAATTCAGACAGAGTGTATGTTCGTTTTAATTGTTGGTCCACCATCTGTGATTTAATGTCAGCCTCACACCAACAAGCCCTGCTGTAGTTTTACTTACCAACTGGTTAACTATTATGGTTTTCTGGAAACAACTGTTAAGCCTCTAGCAAAGGCTTGGCTGGTTCCTAACAAAGCAGATTGCTACACCTGGTTTGTTTTTCTTTTTCAGGAATGACATTAAAAGTTAAAAAGAGACCATATTGACTTTTGAACACACATTAATCGAAAATATACTTTTACTCGTTTAGTCAGTAGCCAAGCAAACAACTGTCATATATCAAAAATCTCAAACTCTTTTGTTCATTGTTGTGATGTAGTATTTGTGCAGAATTTTAAAGAAAAGGCTTTAATTTCATACAAATCGGAATGAAACTGTAACAACAAAATGTGGAAAAAGTGAAACGCTGTGAACACTTTTAGCATTCTACGTGTTTTGGTGTAAAACGATGGATCTATGATTCACAATAACATTGTCCGATAAAGATCTGCAGGAGATTTTTGCATGAATGTACATACTGTTCTACCACCCTATTTGAGTCAAAATACTAACCAAGACATCCCCAAATGTCATTCTTTATATTTGGGTAACAAACTTGTTTTTGGAAAGCTTTAAAATAAGTTTGGTCACTTCACAAATAAGTTTAAACCACTAAATTATTGTATACGCAGCATTTTCATGTCATTTTATAAAACTTTGCAACTTTTTAAAAGAGAAGTCTAGTTGTGTTGCAGAGAAATCCATCACTTTCCTCTGAGTGCAGAGCAGAGAGGAAAGTGATGGACACACACCCCGTCTGGACGGCAGGCTGCCATGTGCGACTGCGACTGCATGCCTCCTGCTTATTTAGCGAGACTTCTCACAAGCAACACTTCCTCACCAGCACGCTGACATGTGTAAACAGATACATGCACACACTCAGTTCACGTCCAACCCTGTTTTTTTTTTTTGGTTTTTTTTTTGTTGCTTGTTTTGTTGCCCACAACCGGACCTTCATAAGGTTATTATATTTGGCTAAAAGTATCACAGACAAACGAAAGCTGAAATTGTGAAAACATTTCTGTTAACTGGAATAAATGAAAGTGTTAATTAATGGGCAAAACCTACAACTGGGACTATATTGTGAGTTAAAACTAAACAATCAGATACAATATCTGTGGTTTTTGAGTTTATGAATTGATTTATTATCTTTGAACTGATGTTTACATCAGCTGTCAGCAAATTATGGTAATTTGCCTCCCGCTGGTGCTTACGCTAGTCCACAAAATGGCAACAGCACAAGTTGTTAGAAAACCCCAGAGTCAAGTTGGTTGTTCAACAATAACTGAATACACTATTTCTAGCATACATTACCCAACCAACATATACATAATCACAGTACAATACCTTCACCTTTTTGGTTACTGCAAAACTAACCACTAAAACGAAAGTCCACTACTAAAGCTAAAACAACATGGAAGTAATAACTACTAATAAAAACTAGCAAACACACTCTAAAAAACTAATTAAAACTAACTGAATCAGAGCAAAAGTAAAACTAAACCATAATGAAAAACCCAAAACTATCATAACTTTGGTCCTTAGATGAACTGGGGAAGAACAGACCAGTAGATGTAATCCTTCTTTTAGGGGGAATACAAAACAAAATGGCAGAAATAGAAAAATATCTCACATAAATCCTAAACCAGAAACAATTGGATCATTTGGATTATGTATTCCATTTCAATTCTTGCCATTATATGTTTTTTTTTGTTGTTGCTTTTTTTAAGCAAGAGGCCTTTAAAAAACACAATATATAACTACAAAGATGGCTTCCACCATTGACATGATATACCATGACTGCCTTGAGAAACTAAATCTATCATTTGAAATTGAAGTAGAACTCAGGATGCCCTAAGAGGTTTTCTTTTTTTAGAGATTGGTTTTTTTGAAGCAATTGGTGGACTTGAGTAACACAGCAAGTTATTCATGAGTGGAACCCACATCTCTTCTAACTCCTGAACCCACAAATGCATTTTCCTTACAAATTAGCCCACAAGTAAAGAAAATGCAGGCTCTCCACCAATATTGGCTTCATTGCTAAGAAGCGTTGTCACTACAAAGACATAACAGACAAATGTTGGTAGATTTTGCGTTCACTATATTTTCTCTGATCAGAGCATGATTGAGTCAGGGTTCTTACAAATTTTTCAGGGTCTGCAAAGAGAATGAAAAATAACAGGTGGCAACAAAAAAAATCTCATGTTCTTCTAAATTATAAATTGTGCCATGCATTTTGCAGAGCTTTCAGCCTAATAGAGAACTGGTTGTAGCAAAGTAACAATGTGACTCCTCAAAAGATGGTTATTATTAACGTGACGGGTCTGTTTGCCAGCGGGTTTCTCAGACAGGCCACAGAGACCAGCTGTGTTGGTGAATGATCTTATTTCCATAACGACCTCAGCCCAGCGCTGGAGCCATTCATCTCTTCTTTCTTGTGTCTGCTGAAAGCCCACTTAAAGGAGCAGTATTATGTAAAAGTAGATTTTTTTTTCTTTGCTTTACATCGTGTTATGATGTTATTCACTTATCAAAAACATACCTGGAGTGTTGCTTTGATTCTTTCATTCATCCTTTAATCTCCCATGGCAACCGTTCAGCCGTCCAAAACGCCCGGATGGACATAGCTCCGCCTTCGAGGACGAAGCTCCTCCTTCAACATGCAGTTTCCGAGTTTCCCGGATTAGAGAGCACCTCTCCCCCCACTCAGCTCCTTCAGACTAGAGTGATGACTTCCTGAAGGTGGGGTTTCTTGAAGAGACAGAGGCTCAATTAGGAGGCATTAAATTACAAATTTCTATTAGGTCATATTTGATATATACAGCATGCTTATAGCAATATAAGATAACATAGTTACTTGATTGTGATATACAGTGAACTGAAAACACATAATGCTTCCCTTGTATAAGTAAATATTACTATTTTTTATTTTTTTTTTTGGCCAAGGATCCTGAGCTCACATCTCATCGGAGAAGTAATCACAAGGCAGGTGAGGCGATATAAATATCTCAGCAATATCTTGTGTGTAATGACAAGCTGACTTTTAAGGTGGAAGCTGTGTGCACAAAGGCCGCCCAGCCGGCACGTCTACTTTATCTCAGTTATTATATTGTCATTGTTGATTCCATTCTTATGAGAAAGCTTTCTTTCTGTTTTATGGAATCTATGCTTTCCAGTTTATCTGTTGATATGAGGTCAAGCAACCTGAAAACAAACTGAGACTGCACCATTTTGTCAGGCTGTGAAGTGAAACAGCAGAGACGGCTTTGGCTGATCTCTGTCAGGTTGGTTAAAACTCCGGAGGAGACGCTCTGCTTTGCGGACGCTCCACACCAACATCTGTTTTATGAGTTTGTGGCAGTTTTGCCGACAGATACCTCTGATCTGAAGGCAGCGGTTGATTGGGTTTTTAACTGGATCAGATTTATGCAGTTGATGGTTTCAAAAGGACAAAATAAATTATCTTTGAGATTTGCAGCAAGATATAGGTAACAGAAAATTTCTTTAAATGTTATCTGTAGGATCAATCCATTGATACCTCAGGGCTGTGTACTAGACACACTGCATATTCTATAGTTTTTCATATTTTTATTCTTAGTTTTATATGTGACCTTTTATAATGTATTGAGTTCTGCTCCAGGACAAGGAATTTTACAGACACCATCCACCTACTACAATGATTAAAATAAAAAATATTCAGCAAACACCAGGAAAATATACATTGTTGTGATCACATGACCCAGGTTAGTTGAGTCAGATATTTGAAAAAAAATATATTTTGTGTATATTTTATTCAAATTTTGTGCTTTATCCATAGGACCTGTTTTGTCCCTAATCTCAAAAAACACTGAAACATATTTACCAAACACGACTGATCAACTATTTCTTTCCTGTCCTTGCACTCCATGCAATGTAAAATTTCAACTTTGATTTCAATTGCTAAAATAATATTTTGATGTCTGGGCCTCCCTTCTGAAGCTGCTGCCCCCGCGACCCGATCCCGGATAAGCGGAAGAAGATGGATGGATGGATCTGTTAAATCATAGCTGCTGCCGTTGCTTGTTTCTCTGTCAGTTTTATTAATAGAGTTGCTTAAACAAAGTCAGAGCAGTAACAACAAGCCACCTTATTTAAAGAACTGTACAAAGAAGAGAGGTCAAATATCCACTCGGATTTATGCCAGGATCTTGTTGATGGCTAAGAAAAGTGTGTGGTGGAGGCATAACATGTCAAGAGAGAGTTATCTAAATATTAGGCGTGGTATTGAAACTGTAGATATAACTGTAGCCTAACGCAACGTTCACTCTTGAAAATGGTTAGAATAAATTCACTGTAAGTTCAAGCTAATTTATAAGGCTTTATAAGGCAGGTCACATCTTGAAGAGAAACGTTTTAAATAAATCGTTAAAAGCCCCAAATGAATGGCATTCATGCTCATGAGTATGCAAACTAATTAAAGGGATACGTGATTCTTTTCCAACTTACAAACAAGCCCTGATGACATTTTTAACATTTCCTACAGTCCCACCAGGTCATACTGCTGCTTTATGTTCTCGTCATGTGAAAAGTTCATCTTCTTTTACTTGCTGCTAAGTCCCTCCAACCTATAAAGGATGAAATACAACCTGCTAAAGTTTCTCTTTGGTGGTTGCTTGGAATTCCAGCAGCACTTTCAGGCCAGCCTTAATATGACACGCCACATCTTTATTTCCGTGACTCGCCGTTTCCACGCTTCATCACTGCACAGCTTAGACTTCCACAATCATCTATAATTTTCAACTATAAACCCCAGTTATCTTTCCACACAGCCCAGACCCAAAGAGTTTTAAAAAAGTGTTTTAAAATTTATCTGTTTAAACCCATTTTTCCAAATTAAACACAGCAATATTTTTTTATTGCTCCAGTGATGCATCTTTTTCCATCCCATCACTTCGGCTATTCTGGCCCTTTTTTTGTTGCACTGTTTTGAGTCTCTTGATTGCTTATAAAAGTCTTTATAAGCTTAGACTTTTATTTTCCTATCACAAGGTAGTTTTTCTTCATTTTGGTGGATTTAAGGTTTTTCTCCCTCCTTGCTATTGTGTCAGGCTGATGAAGGCGGTGCATGAATCTGTGATTATTATACAGAAGTAGACTGTTTTTAGAGCAGGAGGTTTGCCAGGGCTGGACGATTTTTGAGATAGTCTGCAGGCAGCCTCGGGACACGAAAGGTAATGAGAAACAGGAAAATCTACAATATTGATAGCAACAATATAAAGAACATGAACATGTCTAACCATTATGGTGTCACTTCAGTGAACCTCATGGACAACAATTGAAGTTTCAATTCTTCATAAAAGACCTTGAAGGCAGTCAAAGGAATGGGAAACTCTTCCTTGATTAGACCATTTGAAATGTTATTTCTCTACAATCTAAAGAAATATCTTACAAACACTGATCCAGATGCAAAAATTACTGACAGAGTAACATGTTTGGCTCTGAAATAAAAATTACTTTTTGAAGGTGTCATTGGATTTAATTTTAAAGCTTAGTAGATATTTGATAAAAAAGAAATCATTCAAAATTATATTTAGCTTGATTGTTTTTTGGTTGGAAACTCAAAATACAAATGTGTTTCTAGTCAGTTTAGGCGCCTAATAAGCCCTAATTAGATAGCTTTTTTTTCTACCTACAATGGTCTTAATAAGCCAACTTCCACCAAAAAACTTTTTTTAGAAAATATTTGAGAATCATTTTAAAGTTTTGAAGTCTTTTTCTAGCAAAATTACAACCTCTCCATCTCAGAATTTAACTTTTTAGGTTTTTTTTAGGAAGTTTTTTTTTTTTTTTTTTAGATCTTAAAATTTTAGTTTTTTGTAGCAAATTCTCAGCCTTTAAAACTCAGAAATTTCCATATTTTATTTTAGAAAATTTGAGAGATCTTTTCCAAAATGTCCAATTTTTTTTTTCTATCTATAATGGCCCCGATACACTCCCATAAGTACAAATGAAGCCTAGACATAAATTCAAAAGGAAGACTCTATTCATCTTACCTGCCCAAACAAAGATGTCGTCATGCGCCTCGATTCCAACCTATCGGTGATGATCTCCTCCGATCATGGAGCGTCGCTGCCTTGATAAGGTCCAGCTGTTTAACAGCTTCTGCTCGTTGGCTGAGCTTCGACCTTCCTCCACCCCTCGTCTGCCTTCAGCTCGTGGTTTCTTCAACGTCCATACGGTCTTCACCATCCTCTCCACCACCAGTGTCCGGGCACAAGGGGGATAAGACGTCTCTAATCTTCATACACAGCGGCTCATTTTCTCTGACAGCGGTTACCAGAGCAACGTCTTTGACCTAGCGCCAAAGACTTTCATTTGTCAATTAAACTTTCTAATACCACTCTCTCTCTGTGCATCACTTTCCAGGTTGAATTGTTATCAGGTGTGAAAAACAACAACGTTTTTCGATGTGGATGCTGTTATAACAGGAAGAAGAAGCAATTGTCACTATCGGATAATGTTTAAAATTAAAACAGAAGAAACACAGATGTGTGAAAAACTTTGTAAAGTGGAATTAAACCTGATGTAAAAGCATAATCCCAACCCCAGACAATTTTTGAAATGCCACCAAAGTGAGAAAAAGCCAAGAGACACAGATGAGCATGGCCAAGTGTTGAGGTGAAAGTAGAGACGGAGGTGTAGTTAAGACAGTTCTCATGACAGTGACTTTTCTCTCTTTATTTTTTTAAACTTGACTAGCAACAAGTCTAGCAACTTTTTTCAGAGACTTTGGCAACAACGTGCGACAGCACTTAATCGCCTATGGGCAACCGTTGGCGATTAGGTGAAATTTAAAACGTCAACAGAGTCAAGCAATTGTTTCTCAATCGCAGGGGGTCCAGACACTTTACGAAGAGTAGGACGAGGGGCTGGTTTTTCCCAGTCTAGTACTTCACCTCTGAGAGTACGTTCCAGAAATGTCCATGAGCGCTGGACTCCAGCTGGACGTCTGCTCGTAGCATCAAAATCTCATCTTCCACATCAAAAGAGTTCAGGTGAAACAGTGTTGCAATTTTTTGATGCAAGTGAGTCAACCTCAGCATCTTCTCGAAAAGCACAACACATAAAAGTAGCAACTGGCAGTTCCCCACCAAACAGCTGGTGGCAGCCGTGACAATGTCAATACACTCCTGTGTCTACTAATATAGAAAAACCTTCAAGATAATATGATCTGTCATTAGTCAATTATTTTGGAAAAGAAAAAGACAGTGTGTTCCAGTGACTCTGGCGCTGATTAGCCTGAGTCAGCACTGCCACTGATTTGGAGCAGACAAGGAGACTGCTGTGTTAGCTATGCTACCCCTGCTATCGGCGTATGCTACATCTGATAACTGCAAAGTATTTTCACGCACATTCTTGGCCTTATGTAGTATATTAAGCTTTATTTTGGTTCGTACATGCTTTTTATACTTTCTGTTATCTGTGTGTGAACCTATGTGTTTCTATGTTGCTGTTACACTGTTATATCTCCATTGTGGGCGATTAAAATGTATTTTTATTCTGGTCTTATTTCATAATATAAAATCTGAAAGATCATTTAAAATGAAGAGAGAGAAATTAGAATGGACTAAAATCTGTAACACTTTGTCATGTGTCCAGGATTTAAATTTACCACCTTCTAGAAAGCCACTTTAAAATAAAGATAATTTCTGATCATATTCTGTCATCCAGCACGTGTCCATATCAAAGTACACATTTTAAATTTGCGTCATATATTTTTTTTCATTTCATGCCCTTTACTTTGTTTTATTCCCAAATCTCTTATCCAATCAGGTCCACAGTGGAATGAATCGATTAATTGTCAGAAGAAATAGCACAATTAATCCATATAGGGCCCAGCGCCTGCTTGTCACGGCTCGATTTTGTGCTCAAGAGCCTCCAGAGAGAAGCGCGGAGATGTCTCCGAAATATAATAATGGTCAGAAAATAATACCTGCCGAGCCCCGAGAGAGACACAATGTTTGTTCCGCTGTTATTAGCCCCTCAGAATGAGACGAAGGTGGTATTTTTCTCTTCGTTTCATCCTTGTGAGGAGGAAAGGAAGAGGGTGATTATGTTGGTGAGGTGGACGCCGGCCGCAGAAGACAAATTTGAAGGTGTTAAAAAAGTGATGGAATAATCTTGCGCTCGGTCTTCCTCATCCTCATCCTCATCCTCCCACTCACAGCTGCCGCCACTGCCGGAACAGAACATGTTGTGCCGAGGCTTGACATTTAAGATTTTCATCCTGACTGGTTTGATAACAGCAAAGTGCAGTTGACTTAATGAACAACATCAAGCCACCGTCTCAGACTACGTCGTTGTAACTTCCATGACAATCGCTGGCTTTTACCGTCTGCCTTTATTTTCAGAGTCGCTGCGTTTTCCTTTCAACCTGAGAATATATTTAAAATTAGGTTCGTTTTCTTCATCCTTCCACACATCAGCCTAATTTGTCCTCTTCTGATTTTTTTCCCTCTTTCTCCCATACCTCCTCCATCACCTTCACAATGCCTCATCCTCCTCTTACCTCTCATTAACTTCACACAAATAACCACTTTCCTCTTATTCCCACTTAACCATTCACATTATGTTTCCTCCTTATCTCTTTATCGCTCTTCATCACTGTTGACCTCTGGCTTCGTTCCTTGTCTTCGGCATCCCAATCATCACCCTCATCATCTCCCTCTCAGTCCCCCCGCGGCGGACTATTTATACGCGCCGGATAGACTGCACTCTATAAAAGCTGTATGCTAATGCAGCAGAAGGCTGCGGAGCATCACGTCAAGTGGACCAATTTCAGGAGTGCTTGGCCACGTTTTATTACAGCTCATAAGCCCAAGGTCAGCTGCATAAGATTAAGAGGCGAGAGCGTCTCTTGCTGCAGTTGAATCATTTATCAGCCCGACACAGAGTAAGCTTCTTTTCTTTTCTTTTTTTTTTTTACCTCCTTTGTTTCCTCCCATGTTTAAACGGGATCCACATGCAATTTGGCACCTGTGCGGTAATTTCTGTGTTTGACTTCTGCCCCCGTCATATTCTTTCAGTGTTTTTCTTTCTTCTTATCTCTTTATCTTTGAATTTCAGTCTTTCTAACTTTTTCACACCACGAAACACACCTTCAGTGTTCCCTCCGTAGCTCTTGTTCAGGTCCTTGCCCAAATGTAATTATACTACTGGCAGATTTTGACTTTAAAAATATCTCCATTCAACCGAGAAGTTTGGTTCTGACTGGAAATGAGGCAAGCATAAATCTTTATCAAAATCTTTTTTGTTGTCGAGTTTATTGTTGAAAATTATTTATGCTCTTCCCAATAATTAATGGAAAAGACTTTATGCTCTTTTCCATTAATTATTGGGAAATCATATTGCTGCTATTATAGCAAACTTTCTTACAGTTGCTTATGTGGCCACCCCAAAACATTAATATTACCAACCATCTTAATAAATATTTAGATGAAATATAACAGCTACATTACTATAAACAATCATATTAATAATTTTGAGTTTCACTATAAGCTTTATGTTTTTTCTTTATTATTGTGCATTTCAGTGAACAACAGCTATGCTATAACTAGCTATGTGATATTTTAGAATTGCAACATTTGATGGCACAATACTATAATGCTACGATATCTATTTCTCGTCCAAGTAATGTCTTAAAACCATGTGACTTCTGCACTCACCATGGTGAGCACTTAAATCTTGATACTGTTGACCTTTGTCTGAGACTCGGCTAACCAAAACTCATCTGGTCTTTCAGCTGGGAAATACTTTGTTACAAAACCACTAAGGAAGTTTTAAATTATTTGTTTGGCAGCATTTTGGATCACTGCTAGAAAAAGAAACGTTGACCGACGACGAGGAAAGACATAATACACTTGCTAACTGCCAGCGCTATCTGCTTCTTAGCATGGACAATTTCAGAGAATTTTTTTAAGCAAGTAAAAAAAAAAAAAAACCTGGTTTGATCTGAAGACTATTTTCATTAGTTTTACCAACGACATTGCCAAACTCTTATTCTCATGAACACTTTGCTGTGCGTCATTTCATCTCGTAAGCTAGTCACACCAGTGACATGTCTGTATATCAGTTGATTACAGGACTTACCTGAGCAAACGTAATGACTAATTAACCAGTTAAAATTAGCTTGTTATGCTCCCAGTGTTACAAGGAGCAAACAACAGGGATATTACTCCTGAATTCAGCCGGTCCTTTACATAACAGATTAAGTACTGTTCAGTACTTAACTCAGGAAAGTTTTAATGTGCAAGACGATCAATGGCTTCTGTCTTTGACTTTTCTAAGGTAGCTGAGAGTACAGTACTCATATGGAAAACCACATCTATCCAACAAGCGTGTTGACAAAGTGGTGCCACCGACTCGTGATGAAAAAGTTAAAATCCCAGGTATTTCAGTTTATTTTTTGTTGTTTATTTTTCTTCCCTTTATTCTGGCACTGAATATTGCTGTGCTCATGAGATGAAGGTTTAGGTGTGGTTGATTTTGAAGCAAAGTATTAAAATTGTTTTGGGTTACCCTTTTATTTTGGGGAAGCAGCCATTTGTGGGAGATTGCCATCTCTGTAAATATTGATTAGCTAAATCCACTATTTAAAGCACCTCTTTTGTTAAAGTCAAACTTTAGGTTGGTTGAACTTCTTGATTCACATAAAATCATAGCCAGCCATTCTCTAGTTCCAATACATAACATGATTTATCTGCCTTAAGGTGCTTCAGGAAGGTAAAGTTGAACTGTGGTTGGGCTGTAATCAGAATAAGCTATGGCCCATACCTAGATGGTAATAAGACAGACATTTCCTGGATGAACTGCAGGAGTCTGGATATTTGCTTGGACTTGGCCATGATGCCAGAAGCACAAGTGGAAATTCATAACAATATTTAAAAGTGCTGAATGTGTAAATAAGCAACTCCTTGTCAACAAATTTACTGAATCCACAGGAGAGATGTGAGTTTCACAGTTTCCTCAAGCTATCAGGAGATGAGAAATAAAACCAGGTATGGTTTATTGACAGAATTTTAGTGTTTAAAGCGTTTTTGTACGTTTGCTAATATCCATCAATGTCTAAACATTATAATATTGTTTTGTAATGCGGTACCATCTACATGTGAATGATTTGTTGGTGAGGGGAAAAAAACCCTACATTTCCATATCAAGGTGCTGGGTGGCTGCTAGCCAATAGCATAATCATTGTTCATGCTTTCATATTCTTCCATACACATTCCACAGTAAATACTCAGCATACATTACTCAAAATGTATGGCTCTTTTTTCCATTGCATTGTCTTCACACGATATTAACAGCAGTATCTTTTCTCCGTCTGTGATAAAGCCAAGCACCAAAGGAAGCCATCTCTAATCTTTTCATCTCTATTTGGTTGTCTTCCCTACCTAATTTACGCCTACTCTCCTTGTTCTGCCTCTGTCTTTCTCTCTCTCTATCTTTGTGTCTCAGCAGGGGGTAGTTAGTGTGATGCAGCTCCTCTCCAACTACATCACAAGATGGAGAAAAAAAAACTGTTCAAGATTACACTGTGTGCGGCTAAGAGCTCTCTTGCTTTTTGAGTCAGATCAGTGGGTCTGTGTGTCCGCAGAGGACCAACATGACGAGAAGAATGGAACTCTACCCATTTTGATTATTGTTTCGATTCTGCGCATATATGCAGTGTGTCCACTGGACTAGGTGTGGGTATGCGCATCAGTACAGTGAGTAAGAGAAAAACAAGTCCTCAGGTCCTTTTAGGTGCAGAAAATACTGTAAGATGTGTAAATGAGTGTCTGTGTACAAGTTGTCAAAAGTGACACAGTGAAAAGCTTGACATTGAAAGTGTGACAGAGACGAAAAAGGGTGAGAGAATCACTGAGGAGAAGCAGGGAGGATGGGGAGAAACACACATGGGCGGGTGAGAGAAAAGCAGGAAAAAGAAAAGAGTGCTGACATGTTTTTTTGGCCACATGCCTTCTCTTTCATCAGGAGGTCGTTCAGAAGCTCATCTGCTAAATGGGTGCTTCAATTTAGTGTCCCAAGTCGTCTTATAATTACTATCATTGCCACAGCTGAAGCTCAGTCCTAATAGCTTGTAGCCTCCTCTGCTAAACAACTTAACACAGGTGAAAACATTTCAGAGTTTGACCCTCGCGACCTCGTCCCTGCTTTGTTGTGTCCCTTGTGTCAGAGCTCTGGTCTAAAGAAATCACAATCTGAAATTAGTGTTTAATGGCAAAACTTTCTCAAAATAAATTAGTACGCACTTAAAAAGAAATCAGTCCTCTGTTCTACACACAGCATAGCTTTGGTACTATGTAATGTTTGTCACTGGTTTCACAGTTGGTGACCGTATGATGTTATGCTTTTGACGTTTTCATGATACGTTTTTATGACATAAAGCACTTTGAACTTCTTTTGTTGGTGAAATGAGTTATTCAAATAAACTTTGATTGACTAATTAGTCATAGAGGAAGAGAAATACTGTCTGTTCACTGTAGTTGGTTCATTTTTATTTGGATTAACCCTCAAACGGGGACCAGCCAGGCAGAAACCAATGTATACAATCTTTACCTGATCAGAAAGCAATGCCAGCTCACACTTACAACAACAATCTTCAGTGTGAAAGCGATTACTGAGAAGAAAGCGCAAAGATAGCTATTTTTATGCTGGTGCTAAAGAAGGAAATCAGAGCAGTAAGAAGCTATTTAATGCTCCCACAGTTTTAAAAGACAAGGTCATTTGGACCTCACAAGACTTTTGCCCTGTGTGCCCTGTGTGAAGTCTGATGGAGTCACATTTACAAGTTTTTTGTTGTGTGTGTGTGGTTTCGAGAACTGACGGTCTCACGGGACACCCTTCCCCATTTCCCTGCTGTCTGACTGTGACATCTGCCGCATTCCTCCTGAGTGACTGTGGGATGGTTAAAAGCAAACTGTTTTCTAAAAGACACCAAGACATGTTTGTGGTTCAATCAGGCAGGAAGAGAATACATTTCTATTGATAACAAGAAGACGAGGAGGGTACTACAAAGTCAATCAGTTTGGTGCTTTAAAACTATGTGATAAAACATTCTGCGTTTTGAAGTATTGGAATACCTTTAGAAATCTCACAGATAAGGTAAGACTGTGCAGTTAAGCCTGAAATGATTCCGAACACAGGCAGATTTACCTATAAAGTAATACTTCAAAAATATAAAGGTTTCTTCTGGATGAATTGGAAAGCTGCCATTTTATAAGTCTATCATTTACACTGTTAGGGCTGTTTGCTTTATAAAATAGTGACTGAAGTGAAGCAGATACTGAACACAGTGATTGTTAAAATCTGGGACTAGTATGTGGAATGCACCGCTAGCGGTGAGCCCGTTTCTTTCCTACCTGCAATAACCAAGAAGTACATCAGTCAAGATACATGAGCTGTGGTTATGCTGGAATCTGAAACAAAGAACAGTTTTTCATTTTTAAACTGATTGTGTTTCCTAGACTTTGAAATGTGCCTTTTTTGCTTCATGAAACTGTAAAAACCTCTAGTTTTTATTATTTTATTAGAATTCAACTAAAAGGGAAAATCTCCAGCTTGAATTTCCTGCTCTGTCTTCAAGAATTAACTCCAACAGTGTTTTGTATTCTTCTAAAATACTCTTCTTTCTCTCAGTTTCTCCCAGCATGGGTGTGACAAGGAGGTGCAAAGAAAGAGACACAATATCTTCAAATCGTTATTCCCTCTGTGTCAATCTAAAGCAATGTCAAACAAAATGCTTCCCTTGTCCTCATTTCCTCCTGGTGCCATTGAGATAAGAAATAAAAAAAAGTCATAGATATGGTGGCATGGGGGGAAAAGGAGGACATGTGAAAGCATAAGTTAGCCTAATGAAAAGCCCCCGCAGGTCTCTTTATTTCCTGCCTTCATCATTCTCTCCCATCACAAAGTTCTTGCTCTTATCTCAGCCCTGCTTTTTACATCCACTCAAGTATTGATTTCAGATTTATCCAGTCTGGAATATCTGAGAGTTTTTAGATGAGTAAAAGCTTTGCGGTCAGCGTATGGGTGACATGTCTACGTGCAGGCTGTTTCATAAGCAGTACGGGTGAAAATGCTGCGCATTCCCAGGTGACTGGAGGAGCGTCCTTAGGAGCTTTCGAGGCTGAAATAATCGAAGACCAATATATTCAGCATGCAAAGTTGGCCTCAAAACAATAATTCAAACAAAGGAAACCGAAGTGCTCTTCAAACAACGTCAAATATTTGATTGTTCAATGAGATGATGAATGCGAACCGCATGGATGTTGAGTCCATACAGATCAATAAACCTTCAAATTTGTCAAGGGGAGAAAAATTTGCAATGCATTTTACTTTGAGGTTAACAGCAGACATGGAGTGTGGGTTGAGCTTCTTGACATCTGTGGATTTAGAACCTTGTTAAATGTTGTGTTTGTTTCAGATTTCGGCTGAACATCCCACTTATCTGCAGAAGCTCCTACTGTTTGCCGTCGTCAGATCTACAGGGAGATCTGCCAAACTCAGCACAAGCAGAAAGGGAGGTGCAAGCTCGAGCAAAAAGGTCTAAATAAATAAAGGACCCTGTAGAAACATTCAAATCCCCTGAACTCAGTAACTCCGAGGTATTTTTTCTGGAATTTTAATGTGATCGGTGCATATTTTTAAAATAGAAGGGAAAGAGTACATATTTTGTTTACATTTCTTATACAAAAAAACACCTAAAAAGTGAGGGATGCGCTTCTTTCAGCTCCTTCACTGTGAGTCCAGTGCAAACAAGTTCCTTCAAAAGTCACAGAATCGGTATATACAGTCAACCTGTGTGTAAATCTAGCTTTACCGTGAAGGGCTCAAAGGTGTTCGAGAATGAGTGAACAAAAGGCATCAGCAAGCTGGAGGAACACAGGTCAGATAGGAAATACTGGAAAAGTTTTATAGAGAAGACAATGGCAGAACTACAAACCTATCAAGATAATGTATTTATCTAGCTAGCTAGCCAGCCAACTATTCATCTAGCTATCCATCTTAAGGACCTACATAATAATAGTATGCAAATTATTAATTCATGCGAAGACTTGGAATAAATAAAATACCTGCCAAAAGATAACAAAGAGTGATGCTCTTAAACAGTGAAACTTTTTATAAAACAAAAAAGTTTCACTGTTTAAGTTTCAGTGAATAACATTTTTTTTTAACTGGTTGTATAAATTCTGGTTCAGTATTTTTGTTTCAACTTTTATTCTTAGACTTTAGTTTGTGATAACTTGCAAGGATTGTTTAGTGACCCTGAAATGTAAGACAGGAACGTTTTGTGTAAGTAACTACAGATGTGCACTGGTGCTAGCTAACAATGCTGACGTTAGCATTCCATGTAAAGCTTCAGATTTGCATGTCAACATCTGAAAATAATGGTCAAACTTGAACTGAATTATTGTTTTCAGATTTTTCAAGGCACAATTTCAAATTTTTTAAATTAGAAATTTAACTAACTATAAATGTAGTTTCTAATTAAACTAATAGTAGTTATTATGGACATCTCAGTGCTGACTACAGCTTCTAATATGGTGCTAAGGAAAAGCTCCATTTCATCTTTTTTCCCACGTAAATCCAGACTACATTTTCTCAGAGAAATCCAATCTTGATGTTTTTAAAATCTTGTCTTGTTCTTATGAGCTGAATTCATTATTACTCCTTTCCCAAACCAATGAAAAGCTGAAATAAAGAACTCAGGAGGGTTTACTCTGCTTTGGGAGACTATGGAGCCTTACTTATTTAGCATAGTCTCACCCTCTTGTTTCCTTATCATTTCCTTAGATTTTTTTTCTGCATACGGCCACACTCAAACTTTAAACATCTAATCCTACCCAGTCCTTTGTTGCAGCAGTGTCCGGTTCTTTTCTCTCTCTGTGTGCCACACCTTGTCCTCCTTTTCTCTCATCTTTTTCAGCCCCCCTCAGAGACTTGAGCTCTCATTTTATATCACAGCTGAGGAGCCTTTGCGCTGGAGCACTGGAGTTCACACCGACGAATTCGGCCTATCTAGGCCACCGTAAGCACACACTCTTCATCAAGAGCTCTCTAATTAAAACCCAGTAATACTGTAGGTTTCCAGGCAAAAGAAGAGAGACAAGCTCAAAGAAAAGACATCTATAGATAGAACAAGAAGAATGTCTAATTAAGGACTCATTCTTATCCTAGTCTGATTGCATCGTGGCCCCCCTCTTCGCCTTGCTCTCTTCAATTATGAAACCTGTGCTGGCCCTTTCTAGCGTACACGTAGGCTGGGGTTTCATCCTGCCAGCGCCTGGGTGTGAGGAGACTGACAACAAAGCTGCTGGAAGATCTGCAGGGCAGAATGTGGGGGCAGGTGAGAGGAGCATGTGTGTCAATATGCAGACCTACATTTCTAACTATAGTATGCCGGTCCTTTGTACATTTGTCTGAGGTTTCCTTCAGATAAAAACACATATGAGTCTAAATAAAAAGAAACAAAGTTACAATGCAGATCCTCGTAGACACATTGCATTTTATTGTTTACATCTGGAAATCTTGCACTTGCGCAAAACGCTGGAGGGCAAAAAGGCTATTATTTCACATGCCATCCATAGCGGCGCTGCTGTGGTAGAACAATTTCGTTAACTAAGTGAATCCTGGAGATGAAGGTATTATTAATTTAGTGCAGTGCGCCACAGCGAAGGGAAAAGTAACACAGAAAAATCATTAAAGCAAAGCTCAACAACACTCTTTAACTTGCTTTTTTTACCTATGCTACACACAGACCTGTTGCTATAGCAACTGTCTGACAACAGCTCCACTAGCATACCAGATTTCAACACCAAAAAACTTGCAAACATTTCTCACACAATGAACTGAACATTCAGTGCGTTATGTTTTCTATTTCAGTTTTGATGTTTATATTTCAATTATTACACAGGAGTGTAATAATCCTGTGTAATAGGATTATTATACAGATGTTAAATACAGGTTATTTAACACCTGTAGAACAGGTGTTAACACCTGCTCTACTGATGATCTGTCAGAGAGTTGGCGTGTGGGTCGCCCTTTTTTTATTTACAGAACCGAAACACATCGAATTCCATAGCACATCTATATGTTAAGGTTGTCAAAGTCAAGCTAGCATATCTGACCTACTTCTCTCTCCCTCGCTACTTTATCTTTTTAATAAAAACTTTTCACTGACCTGTGACGTGGTACCCTTGGACCTTATTATCTAGTTGTTGACAAGCGGTAGCAAAGCACTGCGTCCCTTTCTATTATATATCAGGCGTAGATTTAAGATTAATGTGCAATATGGACAACTTGACAACTGAATCCAACTGGTGAGTAGTATGTTGTGCATCTTGCAAAGTGTCTATGGCTATGATTATGTCATGTAGCACACAGATGCTAATCTGATATTTACATAAATTGTATGAAAGACAGGGGCGCAAAAAGTGGGTATGCAGTGCATGCAACGCATAGGGGCGCTGCACCAGAGGGGGCATCAAAACCCAGTCTGGAGGGGGCGGCGCCCCAATGATGCCTTCGCATACACTTCACCGCGCTCTTACAATCCTTCACCTCGCGCACATGTAAATGTAAATGTAGCGAGTTTTACCTTTCACGTGTCTTCGTCTCGGGGGTGGGGGGTAACCATACGATCGCTCATACTCATACGGATAGAGCGACCGTATGTTTTCTACGCTCCTTCACCCTTACGTACCTTCCTTTTTGTGGGATGGGGGCGCCGATTTAAGTTTTTGCATCCACCTGAATAATATGTAGTTGCGCCCCTGATGAAAGACAAACGTTTTTGCTTAAAGTTTTGGCACACCTGGTGTTATTCTCTAGATCAGCTCAACTTCATTTTGTTTAAATGGCAGGGTTTTTTTAATTTGGTCTGAAAACTTACATTTCTTTGGTATTATTCTGTTAAGTAATTACACTTTATTTTCATCTGTTATGAAGGTAAAAAGCATGATACTCCTTTAATTAGCTCTAAAGAGGGTTACAGTTGTGTTTTTGTATAATTCCAGTGCAGTGAATTAAACAACAATGCTATGGACAAGTTTCTAATTACTTAACTACATGACAGATTCACAACCTTAACTTCCTCAGATAATATAGGCATAAAAAAAGGAAAAGCTGGAAACAAAATTATGTACTTACAGTAAAAGAACAGAACTGGTGAGTTTTTGTCACCCTTATCACACCTTTCTACAGTTGACCGTATCAGCCTTGATACGGTCAACTGTACGGTCTGCTGCAAGCAGCAGAGGAGCTTTGTGTAAACAATTCCAACTCAATGTTTATTTTATTTTTCCCATCTATATATCCATTCACTTTCTTGCTTATGTTGCCACTATCCTGTCAGGTTTTGTCTCATGCAGTTGTACAATGAAGTTGCGATGTTGTGTAAAAGAGCAAATTGTCCAATGCAGAAAAAGACTGTCTGGATTTTCATACGCACAAAGTTCAAAATCCAGCATCTCTGGTGGTATGGGGCTGTGTTAGTGCCCAAGACATGGGGAACTCTCACATCTGTCAAGGCACCATTAAAGCTGCTGTATGTAGCTTTTGCAAAAATATGATTTTATATGTTTGTTAAGACTGTCACCGTGTTGTGACAGTATAATGTGAAACAGATCATCTGTAAGCAGATAAAACTCTCCCACCTCTCCCCTGTGCTTGCTGTCTGAAGAAATGCACCGTTCACCAAACAGAGCCAGGAGGAAGGTCTGTCAATCAGGCTCATGTACAAGCTACTAAATGTGCTAATGGTGGAGAAACAACTTATTGTTCCAGGAAAGCTGTTTATCTGCCGTCATCTGTGGCCACAGCAGAACCTGCATCCATAGCAGACTCCACTGTGGTGAAGCAGTTGTAGCCTGACAGAGAGCAAAGGTGAGGGTGACTGCATCACTACAGCGTCCAAATTTGATGCCATGCAAGTTGGGTGTCCAGCAAGGGCCTTGGCACGCCAAGTCACTGTGGCATTATAACCATAATCTTCAATGCATCATTTCAATTAGTTATTGGTTCTTATTTGTTCATTTGACTCTTTATATAGTGATGAATGTTGATATAGAAGAGTGAATGAGAACGTAGCGTCTTGTGCATTGGTACAACAGACTGGACCAGATATCCTAGAGGATGGCAAAGCATGCAGTGGGGTATGTGAAGCAAATATTTTCTGTTTTCACTGGAAATTAGATGCCTGAGGGTCTCAAAGAAGTACAAAGGGAAGCAGGGACACATGAATGAAATCAATGGCTCCAGGAAGGAGATACATAAATTGATGGGGCTTTGAAAAGCCAATGAGGGGAGAATCATGTCACTGCTAAACTATCCCACTTTTACGACGAGCCTATTGACCTTTCCATGGAGGAAAAACATACCATGACTAACTGAAAGGTATAATTACTGTAGTGGCATTCCTACATGAAAGAGATGGCGGACATTTCTATTCAATAATGTGAAATAAGTAACTCTTAATGATTAAAACATATAAGAAAAGAAGGTTTCCTATGTTCCTGTGTTAGGTAAAAAAATCAATAGCAAAATAAGTCAGTAAGAGGGCAAATAATTTTTGACGATGATGTTGCACTGAAGTGCATAAAATGAAAATCCATAATATAATGAGTGAAATGCTTGCAGGCGTCTTATCAGGATACACTTCTATCACTCTAATGGGGGAACTGATGCCATCTGTAGACCTAATTGAAACATCTAAGTCAGGGGTGTCCAAAGTCGGTCCTCGAGGGCCGGCATCCTGCATGTTTTAGTTCTCTCCCTAGTGGTAGTGTCAACCACCTCAGCAAGTCAGTGTTCTCCTTAGGCCTTCTAACAAGCCATCATTTGATGCAGGTGTGTAAAACCAGGGAGAGAACTGAAACGTGCAGGATGCCGGCCCTCGAGGACCGACTTTGGACACCCCTGATCTAAGTCCTCTGTGGCATTACTCATCTGAAAGATTCCCACTGACATCTGATAACATATCAAGCTAAGGCAGTTCAAACCACGGTCAGTCACTTCATCACTTCTGGGGTTAGTGAAGTCATTACCATGTGACAGGAAGTCATGGTGAAGTCATTACCGGTGGCTGAAGAACAATGGGGCTACAGTTTTCCTGAAAGCAACGCGAGTCTGAAATAGACTCTGTCCCTTCCGCCCCCGTCCCGTTTGTCCACTGCTCCTCGCACCAGGATCAGAACCAAAGCCGCCGCTATCTCCTCTCCTCTGCTTCCGTTCAGATACTCCACAGCATCTGAACCAGCTGCCACAGAAAATTAGAGGTTCCAAGATGGAGAGCAAACGGACGTTTCTTTCTTTCTTTTCTTTTTTTTTCTTCAAGAAGCAGCGAGACAAGAGGAAAGGTGAAAGAGAGAGGTCAGGGCCGCAATCATTGGGCCTGCCTTTGACTTCATGAGACCAGCCACACGGCACCTCCCTCTCTTCCCTATCCTCAATCTCTGCTGCCTCCTTTCTGCTGGAAAAATACAGCAGGACACACAGAAATAACACAAACATCTTCAAATATTTTTTTTTTTTGACCACCACTTGAGGTAGTACAGTGGACCTTGACACAAACTGGTGGGATAAAAGGCGGTGATCCTTGTCTCGTGAGTGGATTCCTCTTCACTAACAAGGTCTTATGGTCTGTCACAAGCAGGCATTGCTTGATCCTTGTCCCCACACCCTCCAGTGATTTAATTTATGCAGGATCCTGCAGTGCTGCTAAGCTTGAAAGCTGCCGCAACAAGAATTTGAATTCAGGAGCTGGAGGGTTAGTTTTCAGAGCCGACGTTCTTGGTTGTGCATGAGTGCATGGAGGATTCTGTTGCTGAGCAAAGAGCTTAGCTGCAGTAAATACACACTAAGGACTTCAATTGGGGTGCTTGGGGATGCACTTATTCCCCAATCTCAGCGCAGAAGAGCAACTTGGTTTGCTTATAGGTAGAGCACTGCCAATATCTTTCACCGCAGCTTTAAAGACTTCAGCCAGCAACTCAGAGGAATAAGAATTACTGCCTTGTGGTATACTTTTTTTTAAACTGGATTCCATCTTGTGTAAAGAACCTCTATGTCTCCCTCGCCACTTTCCTGTCTTATTTCTCCACCTCTCCTGTGTGATAGCAGAGCACGGTGTGCTTTCATACGGTACTTTGCTTCATGAGCTGTCAAGAAGGTGGACAGAAATGAGATGGGATGGAACATTGAACGAACAGAGGGGGAACGAGAGAGAACGAGCTTGCCAATGATTGGGAAGCGTATGTGGGAATAAGGCGGAGAAAAAGAAAGCCTAGCTGCAGTGGCGTCTTTTCAAAGAAGTTGGCGTCAAGACAGATTAATTAGCAAAACCTAAGCTAGAGTAAGACCTAAAACAAAGAAAAGGAGTCCCATCCTCCTCCTTTTGCCTTCATCTCCGATCACATCTGGGTAAAAATCTTCCACCTGCCACAACGTTGTAAACGTGGGTTTGTTTTTGGGTTTTTTTGGGGGTTTTTTTTGTTGTTTTTTTAACATATTTTCAGCAGGCATCCTCCAGACGAGGTTTATTTGACTTGATGAGCAAACAAATGGGGAGAAATCAGTGTGTGTTTAAAGCTGGTGAGCATTATTCACAGAAAAACCCCATCCTCCATCGTTCATTACTTATGTGCATTCTCCGACGTGAGATTGTTCCCACGTAAAGAATTGGCACAGTTTCCCACTTGACTAATGACGACAGAGATAACTCCACCAGCCACGGTGCCTGAGGAGGACAATGCTTAGGTGAATAATGTTATTCCACTGTCACTTCTGCTTAGATCTAATCATCAATCTCTTCGCCTCATAAAGATTGTGTGTTCACACAAAAGATGTGATGTGTTTGTTCTAAATTAGATTGAGCCTCTGTCATTTATCAGGCCTCCCGCTTACAGGGGCCACGGCGCAAAGCGTCACACCGCAGTGGGGTGTGACACTTAACTTTGAGGATTTTCTCTTGGACTCGATTTGGACATCTGCCGTTAATTTATTTAACTTATGTAGTGCATTTTGACCACTCAAAACTCTTTACATTAGAGTCACATTCACCCAGTCACATTCACAAATGCACACAGATATGCAGATCTGGTATATTTGGGGTTGAGTGCCTTGCCCAGGGGCACATCAGCATGGAGGAATCAAGACGACTACTCTACCCACAGAGCCACAGACACAAATGTCAGTTTTCACAACCATGTAACCATAGTCTGTATCGTACCAGAAGCTGTTTGGTGGGAAATCATGTCCACATCGAACTGTTTTCAACCTGATGATTTTGCGTTTCTGTGCCGTCTTGTGGAAGAAACAGAGTCAAATTTTGAAGGCTGTCTGGTGGAAGAGATTAGAAAATATAGAAATTTGTTTGATATGTCCATGGGCGAACCTAAACACTTTTAAAGAACAAGAAATACACGAGAGGAAATAGATCTTGAGTAAGGATGAAAGTCTGTGTCAAGGTGTGTGGAATTATGGGAAATGAAGGAATTTTCCAAAAGAAATGTAGGACCAGTAAGCTTGACTATGAAATCTCAACCATCCGTGGACACGGGCTCAGTAGGAGCCAAGTATAAATGCCACACCACTTGCACTTGCTTAGCGCAAACTTTCAAATGCACAAGCTTTCAAAAGCAAGACTATAAGGCAGCCTTCAGTTCTAAAATGTGAGGAAAAACTGAACAACTAAAAGGAAAACAATCCTTGCACTAAACTTAATGATCACAAAAAAGACCCATAACAACCTACAAAGCCTCTAAACAATGTGTAATGTGAAAGAAAAAACAACAATTAGGAGGCATTTTACTATTAATATAGACCCAGTTACTCTTGATCAGGCAAAAAATCATTTAAAAACATCCGTCGCCATCATTCTCCAACTACTTCCTGTCGTCTTCTTTGTGGGTTGCTCCAATGGCAACATCTGGGTGTTCATCGTGTGACTCATATAATACAAAAAAAGTGTATCTATTGTATTATTGTGAATTAAACCATTTTATATATGGCTGAAAAAAAAAAAACACCTCACCCTAGTGCCAAACTTTTTACCAGAAAACTAGTTTTTTTTTTCAAAAATTGACATGTTTCCATTAAGCATTTTTTTTTTCAAATTCCAAATTGTGCAATTATAGTCAATGCAAACTCTGCTACTGCTGCACACCTCAAACAATCCTTCTATTGCATCAAATCAGTCAAATGTGGAGCATTCAGTAGCCATTGTTTTTGTTTTGCTTAGTTTTTCCCCCACGAAGAAAAAAGTAAAAGTGCAACTATTAATCATTCACATGCTGTTAATGTCCCGGTCTAAACCCTCTACTCATTTCCACAGCCTCTGCCCCGCCACTGGAGACGAGGGCGGCGGCGTGTTCTCCCAGGGGCCGTTGAAACGGAGAAGGGGGCATGGCGTTTTTTTTTTTTTTTTTCATCAAAAATTCAACGGGCTGCTGTGCATAAAGATGCATAATTTAGGGTATCATTTAAATGCAAAGTACAGCTGCGCGTTCCCGTCATCCCTCTCGCTCCTACAAACAGCAAACAGAGAGCGCCATGGAAAACGAGGATCACCACCGTGCATGGGCTCTGGCAATAAGACAGAGGGGAGCTTTGTCCCTCCGCCTCCTCCCTGTATATCAGCACATCTACAGCTCCGACTGCTTGGGGCGGGAAGGAGGAGTGAAATGACTGTGGCTGTGTCTGCTTTCTTCATGCCCACGACTCTTGCGTGGAAAGCATCTGGAGAGTGCGCGGTCGTGCGTCACCGGTGGGGTCATGTGAATGACTCGGCGTGTCACCGACCTGAACTCTTCCACTGATTAGTCAGCCAAATACAAACTTTCAAGCTCAGCAAATAGACATGGCGGGGGGGGGGGGGGGGAAAAAAGTAAGGGGGGGGCCCCTTGAAATGCTTTAAAAGGGGGAGT
>NW_015114219.1:27008-42646 GCF_001443285.1 Poecilia latipinna | reverse complement strand
GGGGGGGGGGCAAAGAGTTACGCAGCTGCTCACTGAAATGACTTTAAAGAGGGAATAATGGGAGCTGGCACAAGCAAAGCTGTTCGTTAATGTGAATGTGTGTGTAGTGAGTTGTGTGTGTGTGTGTGTGTCTCTAGAGGGGAGCAGTGCAAGCGATGACTATCAGCGAGGCAGTTTAGGTAGCTGCTTCCTGAGTGCTGATGTGGCCCCTGTGATTCAATTGGCTGAGCTGCTGAGTGACTCCAGGGCTGCCAGGCTTCTGGTTGGCCAGAGAGGATCTGCTGCAGCACAGCAACGCCATCTTGTGGAGAAGAAGTGAAGTGAAGCTGGGAAAAGAAGTGATGCTGACCCTGTTACAGCTCCAAGAAGCAGACTGTGAGAGTCATGGTGGTGGGGGGTTTGGGGGGGGGGGGTCAGTGGCGTTTGTGGCTACAAGCGCTACTGCCGACTCGATTTATTTGCTAGCAGATTTCCTCTTTGCTCATCCAAACTTTGGAGATTTTCACAAGAGATACTGTCTGTCTGAGCAGGATTCAGCCATCCTTAGTGCAAGATAGGAATATTTTATTTGATACGAGACACACAATAACATGGTGCTTGTGGCATGAGTCTTATTTACAGCATTTATTCCAAGATTGGCTTTTCTCAACAGTATATCTAAAAACTATTCTTAAGTGAAATAGTAATAAAGGTGTAAAATAATAAAAATAAATCAAACATATAACGCAAAACAAATTAAAAAATGACAATTATAAACAGAAACATTAGGTACGGATACAATGCTGTTTTTGACATAGCCGGAGTTTTGTTTTGCTTTTTGAACATACTGAAGCTGGTTATAGACTCTAAATTGGCAGGAGTGAGTTCCAAACCGCGGATCTTCTCACGGTCAGAGTACTTTCAGCAAAAGTGGTTCTGCAATTTCTGTACACTACTGGTTAATGGTTTGGGTCAGAGTCTAGATTGTTTTTTTTTTTTAAGACACAGATTTAGCTTTCTTTCATTCACTTCCTTCCTTTCGCAGCTCTCTGCACTGATTCTCTCAATGACAAAGCTTCAACCCCATAAGTCCCAGAAGAATTTCTCCTGCTCACTCTCACTGTAGATGGAGTTAAACATCTGAGTCAGGGACAATAAAAACCTCTCAGCAGGGTGGTCCATCCAGCACCGGAACCACCTTCTGTTCTCTGAGAAGAAATAGAGATATTCTTTTGATCCCACTTTCACAGATGTAAAATGCCTCCTCTGAATCCTAATGCAGTAACAGCCACAAAGACAAAAAATGATTTCCTTTCTTCTGTATGGATGACAGTTTTTGAGGGACGCTCAAAAGAGATGTTGATAGGTTGACAGTCGTTGCACCTACAATGGACTAATAATAGTGGAGAGGGATCGCACTGGGTTGACCTGCAGCTGAGGAATCTGGTAGAAATGTAGCTGGCGTACAATTATTTTAGGGAAGCAGATGAAAACGGGCAACGTTTACATCCAAATGAATACTTTAGCCTGTTTGCTAGTTTCTTGTTTTACCAAAGATGTTATTTATGGCAACGGATGTGTTACTCGTGTCCAGATTAATAATCAGATTTATTTAAAATGTCTCCACTGGTTGATAATAAACAGACATGTTAAGTAATTCGTTTTTATCCGACCTTGCCTCCACACTGGTTTTACAATTGTTTGTTGTCGAGTTTGCTGAGTCGACACAGGCCAAGATAATAACATCTGAGGATGAAGTAGAGATGATCAAGACAAAAAACTGCTTTCTGACTTTGGACAAACGGGTAATTGCTGCATCGTCTTATAGACGTTGGTATTCTTTGGGCTTTTTTTATACAATCTGGTGTGATAGTTCAGTCAGTTTTTTAAGGAAAAGATTAATTTAGTCATAAAGGAAGATATTTGATCGTATTTTATTGCGACTTCTCTGTTGCGAGGATGCTAGTTGACGGCAGAGATCGTAGTTCTACCCTTACGTTTATTCTGGTTTCTCACTGGGGTTATTGATAGTGGAAATATCTACAAAACACTTTTTAGTCTCTCTGGACTTTTTTTTAAAAAAAAAATCCACTCTTTAATTAAAACCGTAGCCTAATTACTGTCCCCCTCTGACCTCAGTGTTTGTAAGGCCCATCTGCTGCAGCTGCAGCTCATTTTCTAACACAAACTCCAAAGCGTGAACAGGTTTCCCCAGTGCCTGCTTCTGTGCAATGATTTCTTGTTCATTATGGAGTTGATTTGAATATATATATATATAATATATATATATATCTCCATAAGTTATTGATCAGGTGATCAGGTAAGCCTTGGACGTCTTTATTTTTTGGTTTTTGCACATCTTTGTGGTATGAACGTTGATATTTGTCTCAATTTTACACAGCAAAATAGTTCTTAAACGTGGTTCAGAAGTGAACGTGAACTGAAAGACGTGACAATGGAAAGCAGATCGTCATATTAGAAGTTACAGCACTGCAGATTTATTCTGTTTTCCCTGCATGTTTGACGACAGTCACATCGTAGCGCCCAACTGTCTGCAACACCCCAGTCAGCTACACTGATTGTACTGTTTGACACAGACTTTATTGTTACTTGCTTTTAATTTGACAACCACACAGGCGGCACGCTGCTCACACTTCCTCCCATCTTGTCATTCTTCACCCATAATATCGTATTATGCTAATTTATCCCCACATGGATACTGCGGTGAAAGATGTCGGCGTTGTCGTCCTCTGAACTGACGGCTGAGCAACATGTTCTCCATGGGTTGTCGTCCCCTGCAACACTGACTCTTTTCACATGTGTTGCACTGTTTATGCATCACTCTGTCACACTCCAAAGCTGGCAATTGATGTCCATTCCCCCTGCAGCTGATGCACAGACACACACACACACACACACACACACACATGCCATGCTAGCTGAAAGCAACTACATAAAAAGAGAACTTTATTTTGTCATATTAAAATCGAGCTCGCTATGGGGGAAAAAAAACACCCATTCAAACACAGTTAAGATGAAAGTGATTCAGTCAAGTTTATAAATATCATATGCGTGATATGAGAGCTTCCATATCCAACACAAACTAAGTAGAGATAATAAGACAAACAGTAGGAAGACAGTCTGACTGCCACCTTCACTGTATTAGCTCAGACAAGTTTTTGTGAAAGCTCATAAGAGATTAAATAAGTCAGAAGATATTAGCCTGTAATAACATTTTCCTACCACAATCCCATCCATGTATTTCCATGGAAATACATGGAAAGTTTGTTTGTTCTTTTAAATTGCCATGTTTCCATCATCGATTATGATAAAAGTCGTGTTATATCTTAATACGCACTAAGTATAACATCTTAGTGCGTATTTAAGGATATGCAGAAAAGACAGACGGTTGTTTTTGTGAAACAAAAGCATTTCTGTTTATTTTCTAGGCACATGGGGTCATTTTATAGCACAATCAAGTTTTACCTTCAGTTGTTATAAACATGTTGTAGGTACCAAATATGACTTAAAAGGAATTTGACTTCATAATTTGACGCCTTGAGACTGGGTCTCTGTATCTTTAAAAGCCCCAGCTCTCTCTGAAGCTCCGCCTTCAGGAAGTCCTCACAGCACCACTGTGACGTTTAATGACGTTTAAGCCTCAACGCACTTCATTCAGTTTTTCATATTCCAGGGTGGCATCGGCTACGGAGGATTACATTCTGTAACTTAAGGTTTCACAATGCAGCATAACTTTTCCTACCCATACTGGCTAAGACAAACCTCGTTTTGTGCCACAACAGCACCACAAGCGGCACTGTTCACAACCACCTGTGCAAATATGAGCATAGGGAAAATGTGTTAAGTTCAAAAAATGGTAAAGCGAATATATAGTTTCACTGCAGTGGTCTATAATGCCACATAGTTGATTTATGTCACCCTGAGGCTAAATAATTTGATAACTATTTCATCTCCCGTTAGGATAATTTTTTTGAAATACCCAATCTTCCAAAATACATTTGAGCAGTGGAAGGTGATTTTCACAGCTTTTCATCATGCTTTTTTTTCCTGCTCATTGTCTCGGTGATACCAGAGTCCGAATATTAAAATCTGACCTTCCCCTCGTCTACCATTGTGGCACACTGGATTTGCTTAAATTGATTCCAAAAGTTATAATCAGTCTCTGTCTTTTCTGACCCCAATTTCTCCAGATGGATCACGAACGCGCCATTCAACTCCCAATCACACTAAACCAGCTACAGCTGAAAGCAGCAAAGCTCTTGTAAATAAAGATTAGCATTTATAACAGTGACAGGCTTCCCCTTGTTTGTAATTAGCCCCCCTTTTTCTTCTTCTTTTTTTTTTTTAAAGAAATCATAAAAATTCAAATGAGTGCTTCTTGGAAGCTGAAACAAATGGAATTTCCCAAACTTTAATCTGCCATAATTCCCATCTGAAGTGAAAGCAGCATGTCCTCTGTGTGAATGCTGCCTCGCCTTGAGGAGCCGCTTCGTGGGCCCCGGCCAACCTGGCCGAGTCCCTCTTCCCGAAAGTCTGTCACCACCAGCTGGAGTAATTATCACAGCTCCTCCCCAATGCAGGCCAGGGCCACTCCCCAATCGCTTCCTCGCCAGCCAACAGGGACAGATGGTCATTACAAGCCCGTTTCCTCCTTCCAATGTTATATCTATTAGTGATGAGGAAGAGTCATACAGGCTGCTTCTGTCTGCTTCCTGTTGTGATGTAGGTATTGCTTCATGCAGTAACAAGTGAGTGGGATCAACGTGTTCGGCAGATACCTGCTCTGCCTGTCTTGGTTTATGATTAACAGATAGTACCTGACTCTGAAATGCTGAGTCTCATTACTACGTGAAACCCATGGAAATGTCAGCCTGGTTCACTAATGATAGCTAGAAAGCTGAGGCTTGTGGATTTATTTTTTGTCCTCACATCCAGTATAGTGTCCTATTCGCATTTTGGTGATGCCTCAATCTTCTGGATTGATTTGCCATAAAACTGCAAGACTCACATCAGTGAGTGTTTGGGGAGGGTTTGTTTCTACAGGGAGGGATTATTTTTGTATCTCCTGTATCCTGTTTAACAATCTTATAAATACATGTCTATAGAAAATTACACATGAATAAGTTTGTTCATGCGATACATCATTAAAAACCATGCCGCGTCTTAATCCTCCAACTACTTCCTGTCTTCTCCTTCTTCTTCTTCTTCTTCTTCTTCTTCTTCTTCTTCTTCTTCTTCTTCTTCTTCTTCTTCTTCTTCTTCTTCTTCATGGTTTGCACCACTGGAAACATCTGGTTGTTGATCATGTGACTTGTGTGGTGCAAAGAAAACGTTTTCATTGAAGCTTGAGCTTCAATATGGCCAACAATCCCTCTCATCCTAACGGTGAAACTTTTTAACGAGAAATAAGTTTGCTTGTTTTTTAAATTGCCATGCTTCCATTCGGCAGATTTAATTTTGAATTGTCAAATTGGCGACAATATAATCAATGAAAATTGCAGAATAGTTGAGAGATTCTGTTTTGATAAGATTATCTTTGGCCGAGTTTGTAGAGCAAATATCTTAGTGCGCTTGAAATAGGACAAACCTAACTTACAAGCAATTTTTCAGCAAGACATTAGAGCTTGTTTTAAGTTGATCAATCCTAAATATTGGAAAGGTTCTAGTTCCACTTGTAGATTATTTCATTTACATCATGGGAAAACTGCCTTGTTATAAGTTAAATAATCTGGTGTGGACTCGGTACTTCTTCATCAATATTAAGTAATTATTTACTGAAAATGAGCTCCTCTATCTTACTGAAAGGTTACTTACAAATTACTTTTTCATTTTTTCAAAGTGTGCTAAGAAACTACATCAAGAATACTTGGTAAGATTTGTGTTTTTTGCAGTGTGGTGAGATGTTTGTTAAAGCGCTGCAGCCTGTCGTTGCCTTTCTTCATCGTCGTCCTCGTGACTGCTGGGTTTCATCCCGTTTGAGGGTTCGACAACACGAAGCCCCACAAGGAGTTACTGAAAAGGAGCAGTGAATGTAAAGCAAAAGCTTTAAAGCAGGTCAGATAAAAGAAAACTCTGTCCATACAGTCCGAAAAATGAGGTGGACAAACTCAGCACAACAAGACGCAGATGGATTCATGCAAAATGTCTCTGAAGTTCAGTTTTTTTCCCCCCCTTTGCCTGACACCTTTAGAGAAGAAGAAAAACAGCACAGTTAGCAAGTAGGAACTCATGATGGTGTGGTACTTGGATTCCCATCAGCACTCATTCACTTTGACATCCATCTTCCAAACAAACCCTTTATTAAAGCCGTTTTTCTTTTGTACATGACCGAACCGTCCATACACAAAGGCAGTAATGGCTCATTGTGGCGCTTTTTTTTTTTTTTTTTTTTACAGCAGGGTGTATGTTCAAATTTGGAAACCCTCATTTGACTGAGGCGCTAGTTTACTGGCAGTAATTGCTGCTTTTTTGGCATCTTCTCAGCCCATCTGTTGCTGACGATTAGAGCATGCGGTCTGGTACAATCGGAATACACACATAGCTGCAAAAACAAGCCATACCCACAAACACGAGTGCACACAAATACATACAGCTTACATTCACCTAAATACATGAAACACAAACATGAGCACGCATGCCAAAAGAAATACGGGGCCAACACACACACACACACACACACACGCACATGCACAAAACACACCAGAAAACAGTCTGTACATGATTCGTTTTATATAAAAATGCTGTTGTATTTTTCTGCTTACAGATTTCTCGGCTTTCTGTCTGTTAGATCAAACTGTGGTCTCCAGATTACCGGTGGTTGGCATTGATATATTGATTTATTGATATATTTATATGTATGGATATATTGACAGAACCTAAAACAATATCTAAAGTACAGATCAGTGTTCGTGGTGCAACAGTATTTGCTTTTTCATTGATGATAAAATTCCACAATTTGGAATTACAAAAAAATGATTTTGCTCAATGGCAACACAGCAATTTGAACACAGCTATAGTTTTTGATAAAAAGTTGGGCTTTTTTTTTTTTTTTTTTTTTGTGGCCTTATCGAAATTGGTTGATTTAGCAAAACTGCAACTGAAACACCTTATTTTGCGTCACACGAGTCATGTGATCATCGCCTGATGCTGCCACTGGTTCAAACCACGAAGAAGAAGATGAGAGGAAGCAGTCGGAGGACGATGGCGTGGCGTGTTTACTTAGTGACTATTGAACATGTTTTGTTTTGAATTGCTGAGGTTAACTTAAACAGCTGCCATGTGTAGCTGAGGAGTTCTTTACTTTTCGACAAGCTAATGTAAAATAACATAGCATCTTAATATAACAGTTAAGGGAACAATTTCCAATAAAAACTGAACTAACTCTAAGTGGACCGTTTATGTTTGAAAGCCTAATCAAAGATATGAAACAGCAGACCAAAACTGAGCCTCAGTAAATTAAAAAACATATCGCAAATTATCACAAACACAGGACATCAGTCGCTGCCACCACGTGCTGCCCAGTTCAGCTACGTAGCTTTTTTTCCCTGTCAATAAATAAAATCATTTGAAAATGACACTTTGTATTTATCGACCCAGGTTATCTGTGTTAAAATTTGTTTGATGACCTGAAACATTGAACTGTGACAGAAAAAGAGAGAAGAAATCTGGAAGGACACAAATACTTTCCCATTGCTCTCTATGCTCCATATGAATCTTCATATAATTAAGGCACATGAACTCATTTACTCTCTTCAACATTCATGCACATTTCGTCCATTTCACAGCCCACTTGGACACACACACACACACACACACACACACACACACACACACACACACACTGTAATCCCTTTCCCAAAGATCCATTCACCAAAGAAAATAAACGTTTTTGAGAGAACGAGTACACACGTATATTATTACATACATGAATATGAATGCATCCATGCGCACGAAAGCATAAACTGTCGCAGCAAAAGCCTGTTCTGACTTTGATGAATGGACTTTGGATACTGAATCCTTTTTTTAAGTGGGGAAAGGAGTAAAGTAGAAACAGGGTGAGAGAGTCGCACGCACGAAAACACACTCACACACGCACACACACACACACACACACGCACACACATGCACACAGCCCATGCCTCCCCGGTGTGACAAGTCCAAAAATATCAACAGGGCACCATACGTCTTCTAGACCCACATGTGTGTGTTTGCGGGGATGTCTGAACTCACGCACGGGGATCCTGGGGACGTCCAGTCTTCACTGTGATTAATAGCGGGTTGTGCTGCTCCCACTCGTTGCCTCGTACTATCTCCGCACTAAAGCTGGAAAAATAAGCAAGCAGTCAGCTAACATGACACTGACAAGAAAAACTCCCAGCTGAGCCGCCAGCCTGCATAAAGCGTAAACAGCACCGAGCTCAGCATGCAGAGTTCTGGCTTAACAAGAAGCTGGGAACAAATAGGCGTCGGAGATTTGGCTCTAAAGGGGCAGTGTTATGTGAAATCTACTTCTTTGAGCTTTAAATAATGTTATGCTGTTATTCCCCCAAAAGAAACATACCTGGATTTTGCATTAATTTTTCCATGCATGTTTGAGAAATCCTCTAATCTCAACCATCCAGCTGTTTAAAACTGTCTAGATCAGTGTTTCTCAATCCTGGTCCTCAGGCCCCCCTGTCCTGCATGTTTTAAGTATTTCCCTTCTGCCTCACACCTGATTTGTATCTCTTGGTGATTAACAGGCTTCTGCAGTACTTGATGGTCATGCAATAATTTGAATCAGCTGTTCTGGAATAGAGGCACATCTAAAACATGCAGAGCAGGGGGGCTCTGAGAAACACTGGTCTAGGCTGACCTAGCGCCACCATCAGGATGATGTCGTTTCCGATCTTCTGAGCTTCTGCCTCACAGAGCAGCTCTCATCTGCGGCTCCCCCACTCAGCTCCTTCAGACTAGCTAGCAGCCATTAGCAAACACCTGGTGGAACTGAGCATCAGCTGAGCTCATTGTACGAGTTACTTCTCAGTGAAGCGCTGGTAAAAACTTTGTTTTTTTTGTTCTTTCTTCAGCTGTATCAAAATTAGTGTATTTTACTAAGCTGCAATGGGAACGCTTTCTTCACATCACACTTGTCACGTGATCAACAACCGGATGTGATCACTGGCGGAAAAGACGAAGAAGACGACAAATCTGAGGAAGTGGTGGCAGGTTTTTTAATGAACTGATTCACACGTGACTTTAATCACGTGTGAATCAGTTAACAGAAGTGCTGCAATTGCAATTTTTTTTTTTTTTTTTTTCCACATTAGTGGGATATCGGGCACGTTTGTTACAGAGACGCAGGGAAACATTGAGCTGGTAGGAAAGAAATATAGCTTCTAGCAAAGGGACACAAAAAACAAGTGAGGTTTAACTTCTATTAAAGAAAAAAACTTCCTTCCTTCAGTTGACCAGCGGTCCGTATGAGAGTGTGAGATGCGGTGAGGTGGCAAAAGTAGTGGACGCTGCCTTCTGACACGAGCTTTTGTCCCATCGACTGACTGATGGGTTCACGGCCCTGGTTTCAGAGTGGACACACACACACACACACACACGCACACGCAGATTCAAATCTTATCTTTTAGTCATTCACTGAGGTGCTACTGACTGGCCGTTGTAAAGGTCTGAAACCCGACCCTCCGTGGCCAGTTGAGTGTCTGTCCGACTCAGCGATCAGATACGGTCGGACCTACAGGCATTTCTTCATTTACTCACATCGTGTAGCTCAGCATTTAGAGCTGGAAGAAGCTTACAGAAGAGTAAGCGGCATTTAGTTTCTTGCTGCTGATGGAGAAGAAAGTGTTACCGGCTCACTTTCGTCAGCTTCTTCCTGCAAAACATTGAAAGTCAAACTGCTGCTGACCCTCCGTTCACACTCCCCTTGTGTTTATCACCTCCAGGCGAAAGGCCACAGCAATCTGAACCCTTGTCTGATAAAATGTCACCCGTCGACAGAGATTCCTCCTCACACAAATGCAAACGTCTGCTGTGACCTCACAGAGGTTTTAGGCCTGGCGGCGGCGGCGGTATCGCGGCCGAGTCTGCGCGGCTTCTCCCTCCAGTCGCTGTCACCCTTCTGTCGGGTGCCATCCATCATGCTCCGGCTATTTGGATCACCTGCAGCAGAATGAAGGAAGCCAAGAGGGCCTGTAGGTCTGTCAGTCACTGAGTAATGACAGCGGGTTCCTGGTGACCTCTGGCGCACCAGAGGTCTGCAGGAGAGCAGAGGAAAGTAAAGCTAAGTAACAGTTTGTTGAAAAGTTTAGTGGTGTAAACGCTTTAGCTTTATCTGAGGAAACATTTAGTTGCATCACAAACCCCGGCTCTATAAGCATAAGGTTGGAATTTTGTGACAGATCAAACAGAAGTCCATAATTGCAAAGTGTTTTGTGTTTTATGGGTGTGTGTCAATATATTTAATTGATTTTTAGTTTTTCTACATCATAAATAAACTTGGCTATGCAAACTTACCCAAAACTTGGTTACCAAGTTTCTTCTCCTGAAGCATCAGCATGAAAAAATAAATAAATAAGTAAAATAAAAGTGTAACAAAATAATTACACAAAATCATGTCTGCCATCTTGGACACAAGTCAACCATTTTGACCGGTTTTTTTCAAAAACTATCCCTTGAACACAGTTATTCTTTCCATCATGAAAACACCAGATATCTAATCAATCCGCTCATTTATGAGTTTCCTTCTTAAACTGTTCCTGCCTGTTTTGCTGCTACTGATAGTACTTCAGGTTCCCTTTTTTTTGTAGTTCAAGTTCATCCAAGTTACGTTTTTTTTTTTTTTTTGCCAGCTGTTTTGTATGAGGTTTAAAAAAAGACATAACTATCAAGTACAATGCACAATGATCTTCTAAAAATGGCTGTGCGATGCTGCTTTCGGTCGAGTGTCTCTGTGAAACCATTTACCGCCTTCAGGGCTGAAGTAGCTGTGCTTCTTTCCAAACCCAGGTTGGGATTCGGACAAGATATTGAAAGACAAACATTGTTTGGGCTGATCAATTGCGAGAGCTTCCGCTTTGAGCCAAGTGGGAAGAACGCTTTGGAAATGGATAAATAGATGGTAGCTGCTTTGTAATAAATCTTTCTTTAATGCTTGCTAAGCTTTCAGGTCAAGACCCATCACAGGGATGCGCCGTATCAGACGTTATGCTAATGGCCAACAATTAAAAGCTCAGCAGTAAAATTTGATAAATGACTCTGCAGCTGGTAGAGTTTGATTGTTCCCTTTATTCCCCATTGTTAGTTGCCGGGGCTCTGTAAGGCAATAATCACTCAGTTACGGGTCTGTAACTTTAAACCGTGTGAGTGGATGTTCTTTTATCGCTTCACCGTGACGTGACATATAATTAGACTGAAGTAGATAATGAACCTTTATTACGTTTGTAAAAGTTTCAGTCAATCTTTATTACATGTTAGATGCGCAACGTGTAGTTTAATCGCCGCGCCACCCTGTGAGTGTGTGTGGGGTATCAACGCATAAAATATAATGATGTGACTCGTACATGAAGCGGAGGGGGGAAAAAATTCACAGATGTGAACAAAACGCATGTTTGAAGCATTTATTCCCACTATGGAACCAGATTGTTATGTGATCAGCTGATGGAGAGCAGACAAACCCAACGTTCACAATCAGTCAGACTCCCATCGGTGGCCCAATGTAACGCTTCAAAGTCTTGGCTCAGATTCTCAGTTTTATTCAGAGGCAAGTAGAACAGCAAAAAAAAGTACATGAGTAAAAGTAGTATCACTTCAAGAAATTACTCATGAGTAAAACAGTATTTAGTAAAGAGTCTGCAGCGTAACTTATCAAAATCTCAGTCATTTCACATTTAAAAGTTACATCATCAGATAGACCAAAATATGAAGTTATGTGGAAATGTTTTGCATTTTAAGGTCCAAAATGAACCCAAATCATACAAGTAACAGAATTACAAAATCAGGCAAAAGAAAACGTTCCAATGTGAAACTTCTGACAGTTTGACAAAAGGTGCAGGTGATTGTGTGAATTTTTGGTTACAACATGTTTGTTCTCCATTCGGTGAAGTTACTCACAATGAGTAGAGAATCCAGAAATGCTAGTCAAGTAAGAGTAACGGCACTTCATCATAACATTACTCAGGTAAAAGTAGTAAAAACTCTCCTAAAAGTACTTTTTTTTTTCCAAAATGTTTGTCAAGTAACTGTAACTGGCTTGGTCTTTGACTAATCCATTCCAATATGTGAATAAACTTTGATCTAGTTGACATAGCTCTAGCTCTTTTTCTGTCTTTGTGCATACAAGGACATTTTAACTTTTATAAAGTTTATAACATTTTGTAAAGAATGTTTTATTTTTACGTATTTGTTATAACTGTCACCATGTTGTGAGACAGATCATCTGTGAAAAGATCGATCTCCACCTCCTCCCTGAGCTACTATTCCTGTCTGAAGAAATGCATCTCTCTTGACCAAAAACAACCAGAGAAAGGAGGTGGGTCTTAGCGCTGTTAATCATGCACATGTACTCGCTGTTAAATCTGCTAATGCCGATCAGCATTTCTTGTAACTTACCAATACAGGAAAACCTTCTATCTGCCATCATTGGTGGCTGTGCTAACTAGCCTTAGCATTCACAACAGGCTTCACTAGCTGCAGCATAGTAGAAAGCAATGGAGGTTGGGGAGGGATAAAAGTTACATCCTGCAGCTTTAACTCAAATAAAAGTGAGACTATACACAAATGAGCATATATGTGGAGCAACAACCCACAGTCTGAAACCTGATGAAAGCCAGGGGGAGACAAAGATGCTCAACCAACAAAAAAACCTTCAGAAACTCAATGACTGTGAAGTGAAAGGAGCGTTTTGGCCAGGCTCCGGTAGTTTCTGTCAGTTTCTGCTCATTGCAGATAACCGCTGCAGTGGCCTCTCCTTCACCTCCACCCTTCACTGTGCCACGATTCGATTACAGCCACGTTCAGTTTTACCCGGAAATTCTGACAAACGTACTGTCACCACTGTTGACAGATAGAAAGACAAAAACACACACACACACACACGTTCTGCTTTCCCTAATGCAGTAGAAGAGCAGAAAAGACCCTCTCTGGAACCCCGTTGCTTGTATTCCCGTTTGGGTTCACCATTAGAGGTCCATCAGATGTGATTTACACCCCCGCTGTTAGGTTGATGGAATTGGACAGACAGATACCTCATGTCAGGGCAGCCTCTCAACCGTTGCTTCTGTCTTATTTATGAGGCCTGCGGATTTCAGCTCCGAAGCTGATCATTTTTCCATGCAGGAGGAGCCTTGTTTGTGGTTAGCGACAGTTGGCTTTACCAGGGGAACAAATAGGGAGCCGTAGTGTCAGGCAGAAGTAGAAGGCTTTTGGCATACCCTGCAGTATACATATACATTTATTTTTTACATAAGATTGGAGTAATCCTTTGGGACTTTACAACATTCCTTGTGAATCCTCCACTTTTAAATGTCAGACGGTAGTGCGAAGTTCCCAATCTGCCTCTCATGGACAGGGATGAGAGGCAGTCTAGGGCCAGAGTACGTCTGGCTCTAGACTGTTTTTCAGATTTTGCTACAATTGCAAAAAATAACGGATTTTGTTAAATTAAACAACAAAAAGTGCATAATTGTGAGGTAGAAAGAAAAATAATAGATTTTTCTTTTAGATAAGCACAAATTTACATCAAAAGGTTTGGTTGGCATTGAAAATTACAACTTATTGTTCTGACACAAAAAAAAAGTCCAGTGTAAGGAGCTGGCTTTAGATGTCTCCGAATCATTCAGCAAAGTTCACCTGAGTATAATTTGATCTCAGAATAAATCCAGCTGTTCTTTGAAGGTCTCAGAGGTTTGATAGAGATCCAATTGTAAATCTGTATTTATTCATGTATTAAAGTTATTGATCTTTATGTTAACCAGCCCTGAACACAGTCTATGAGCGATCAAATAATTAGAAGTCGCATTAATCAAACAGTGGGTCAGATGGAGGCCCTTTAAGCATTCAACATGAAGAGTTGAATGAATTTTCATCAGCACAGATGGAGCAACTGCATGAGATCAAACAATGCTAACGCTGCAAAGTTTGAGTAGAAATTTGCTTCGATTTTCGTAGCAGTGCCATACGCAGTCATATAAAAAACTTTGAACACAGTTAAATTTTAAGCTTTTTATTAAGAAATAGTTACCTGGCAACTTCAAATAGAAAAAATGCATGTATGGAAATAAACTACCTACAGCTAGAAAACAAAATAACCTTTTAATCAATGTTTTTTTGATGTATATAGATAGCTCAGCATTGTTACATTCATATTAACCGTGTTCTTATTTTCACATGATTAGTACATGATACATCGCGCCTCTGATTCCTGACGCTCATGCCACAGATATTCTGTGTTGTGTCAACAAACTCTCACTAAAAACACTTTAAAAACAGGTTATTGCTAAATATAATCTTATTCTATCTAAATGGTTCTGACTCAAAGTTTTGCTGGGAAACATAAGTTCCCTAAACTCACCAAACGACTCAGGCACAGAGGCCTGAGCTGGAGGGCGAAAGGACAAGGAACTTATTTAAGTTATTGGACGTGTTGGTTTGGAAGTCCAAGAGTATTCTGGTTTAAATAATAATAATAATAATAATAAAATAATAAATAAGCAAATGCCAGAGCTAATCTTGCCTTCATGTACAGTTTTCATATGGTCAGGCTCTGCTAATATTTCCATTTCATAAACTTGAAATATCCATAACTGATATAAAAATATTCACAGTTTTTGCCCCAAATGAACTGATACAAACACAGAAAAATACCTTTTGAAGGTTATACCTAATTTTAACTCACAAGTAAGATTGTGGGTTTTATTTGATGCAGGCTGTGAAAGCGAAACGTTCTAAACGCAGCTTCAGCCGTCCTGCCGGTGCCTGGACCAGAACAGGCCGACCCGTGGAGGAGTGGTGTCGTTAAACAAGACCCTCTCCTAAACATCCAGCTTATTATCTGATAGGAATCTCTGTGGCCGCATTCGATCGGCCCTCCCTCCCCCACTCACGAGTTAATCACAGCATTCGCCCCTCATCTTCTGCCCAGATTATCCCCGTCCTGCAGCAGAATCAATTTGCCTGTCACTGACATGGGATGGAAAGCTCTTTGATGCAGGTTAAAGGAATTCAATTATGCCGCAGAGCAGAAATCACATCTGGAATGTGTATGAAAAGGGGGAATAAAGCGAAAGAGACAGACAAGATTGCATCTTTTTCGCACACTTATTACAACATCAGGCTTGATTTGACTCTGAGTTCCAAAATTCAATGTAAATTTTATATTTGAACTTAAAAAAAGGAAAAAAAGAAAAAAAAAGTGCTGATAGCTATTGATTAATTGGGTGTGCAGTTGCTCCCAGAAGTCTCTTAAAATTTTAACTAATGCCAGCTGAGGAGTTTTTAAAGCTCCTGGTTAGCTGGACATTACGTTGAAGCTGCCCAGGTGAAAAATTAGTGTACCAAGTATGTTCAATTTTATCATACTTAAGCATACTTTTAGTAGGACTAATCATGAGTATATTTCAAGTATACTTAGCATTAGCATACTTAAA